>NW_013952644.1:424836-441428 GCF_001266775.1 Austrofundulus limnaeus | reverse complement strand
ATATATATATAGGAAGAAACTATAAGGAAAACAGTATGAATGCTGACTCAGCTTTTACATCAGTATTGCCTTTGCTACATTTTAAACAAGCACACATAAAAAGAGTGAACTGTTGCTGCAGCTGGGAGAATTTGATCCTGGCTTTAATTGTAAGACCTATTTATAGCCGAACAGGTGACAAACTTAATGCACAGTTGAAATACACAGAGTAAAAGCTGTTCTTTCCCCTCCGTCACACAGACACACACAAACACACATCACATAAACCTCCAGCCATGCTTGTGGTAAAGTGGCTACAGAGCCAGCTGAATGGAGCAGATGGTCGCAGAGCTGAAGCTGGGGAGTCCGAGTGACTGGAGAGAAGGCTGGCAGCAACCAAAACTGGGCTCAATGGGTGGAAACCAGAGGAACTAATTACAGTGGTAGCTGCAGCATTAGCCAATTGTCTTGCATTTATCATTAGCTCTGCAGAATAAAACAACAGAGTGCCAAGTTAAATAGCAGAGTTGTTAGTTTTTCCACAAGAAATCATGTTTTTTTATCAATTTCTTTGGAAACATTTTTCTGGTGCAGAGAAGTTTTCAGTGGTCGTGAACATGAGAACTACCTGTGTCATGGCCAATAGCAGATGTTAATGGCTTAATGCTGCTTTCAGCTGTGAAACCTACAACTTTCTAATTGCCTGGCCTTCCCACACACCAGCAGAGCCACCGTGTCTGCTGCTCCCGCTATAATATCTTCAAAGTCTTGTAATCTCGTCGGCCGAGTAAAGTCTTCGAGTGAAACCCGCCGAAAAGGTCAACTAATGCAATTTGAATAACTTTGATTAAACGGTGTACCGGTGCCAGACCAGGACTGTAGGTCAGTGCCTCGGAGAAATAATATCCCGCCCCCTCTAACCTCCACGTGTCCCTCTCCCCGGGTCCTGACCGTCGCAGCTCCCTCATTGTTGCGGTGTCACATCAGCAGCTCTCTCTTTGGAATTTACGGAATCTCCCGACTTACTTCCTTACACACTTTTAATTCTCACTCGGCCATATTCCACAAGGTTTAAATTGAAAAAAATCTCCAATTCTGAGAGTTTCAACTGTATTTTTTCTCTCAATTTATTTTAAATTTATACAGCTTTCAGAGTTTCTAACTTACAGCAGCAAGTGGATGATGGAAAATGTGCTGATTTGAAACTTCAGCAAAGTAAAAACTTTAAATAATTAAAGGCCAGAGTTTTAAATTAGTCATTTTGTGATTAGAATGGGAGTTCTAACAAGTTTGGTAAAAAAAAATTCCAATCTGATGTGCAAGATGTTTTTACTTACGTTTTATTTAATCATCCAAATCACTTTGAGATCACTGGGATCTTTTTCAAGCAGGGCCTTGGCCTGAAGGCAACCTAACATTTGTTTTATGTCTGTGGGAGGAAACCGGAGTACCCAGAGAAAACCCACACAGACATAAGAAGAACATGCAAACTTCACACAGTAAGATCCCTGGGCCAGGAACTTCTTGCTCTCAGGCGTTGGTGCTAACCATTAAAGCCTGCTTTATAATGCAACAAAACGTGAAACAGGGCAAATAGCAAATTTTGGTAACTGTGGAACTTCCCTAATTGTGTCGGAGCTATTACCAAAAAAGTGAAGATCAAAGCTCCACCATGTGCTGGTAATGATTTTAACAAATATGAAGGTGGGCACTGAGTTGTGAAAATAGCTTTCTTGGAGAGTTTCTCCTCAAAGCTGTCCATTTTGCTATTATAAAAACGGCTTCCAGAAGTGGACAGTTTTGAACAAAGTGACATGCAGTAGTAGCATTAGTTGTTTCGTATAAACAAACATGCCCACAAAGTTCTGACCAGTCACAAGCTGTGAGCTGCATAGATCTGCAAGACAGAGTTCTGACTGTAGACAATGTACAAGACGGTGTCAGTGGGAAGGCACAGACAGAAGCTACGCAATTTTTTGTCACACAATCGGATCAGCATAACGTGACATTAGAAATAGGAATCATCTTTAAGCAGTCGCGCTCTTGCCCATGTTGCACTTAGAGTACCGGTATGTGTTGTGAATGACCCTCAGCTACCACCACACCAGATTTTAGCTTTAGGTTTAGCTGACTATAGCAGAGCAGTCATCTTGAACTGAGTTGACTCCAGTAGTTCATCCATTGTGGATATTTATCCCTGAGGACTTTTTACAAGTTTCAGTAATCGTCACACAATGGGCGGGAGAAAACAGACGGACAATTTATATTGTTAGTCTAAATTATTACATTTAAAATTATAACTCTAAATCAAGCAGAATAGCCTATTGTCAACATAATCATAGAGTGTGATTTATTTTCAACTCAAAATATCTTCAAACTAACGAAATATAAAGTTATTAATGAAGAAAACCCGTCTGGATAACAGCAGACTGACTGCTCGTAAAATATACGACAGGTCTGGACCACTCGTGAATTTTGTTCGTATCTGAAAAAATCTTAGAAAACGAAAACATTGGTGAATGCCACAAATTCTCCTAAATCACTCGTACGCACAACTTAAGAACAAATCTGTGTGTACGAACGGTTTTTGCATGAGGCCCAATGTCTTTTGGCAGTGGCCAATTAAAAAGTTGGATGTGCCTCTTGTTAAAAAAAAAAAATAAATATATAAAGTTGTTTTTATATCTGTTTCTGTTTCCAGTTTGTCCTGGTACGCAGAACAAGTTGAGCACCCTATCGGACCTGGACCAACAGTACCGCACCCTGCGGAAGCTCTATGAAAACTGCGAGGTCGTCATGGGCAATCTGGAGATCACCAGCATTGATCGGAACCGCAATCTCTCCTTTCTTAAGGTACGGATGTTAAATTATCTCTGGCGATCAGTAAAGATATTAATGACACCAGTGGAGCTCTGCGGGGCTAAACGAAGAGATGAAAGCCTGGGAGTCTTTATTCTACTTTAGTAACATCAAATATTCTTCCAGTACTGAGAAGCTTAAATGAAATGGTTGAGATTAAACTTAGTGCACACCATGAAAACCACATTAGAAAACCGAGCCATTAGAATGGTTCTTTCCTGCTTACGAATGTTCATAACGGAGTGAAATGACCCAAAAGTGTGGCAGCCATGTTAAGAAATGGTTGAATTCTCTAAATGCCAATAAAGTGAGCTTCAATGATCTTTTTATGAGACTGAAGCACTCCTTATGAAAGAAAAGAAATCAATAGTGTCCAACACTTCCTTGTAAAGAACTTCACTTTTGCAGCTTGTTTTTTATTCCCATGCTTTTCTTTTTCAGAACATCGCAATGTATTTTATTTGCTACTAGATTTAAACAATTGACTGTGACTGTCAGCAAAGAGTAACAACATGCATTTTACTTTTGTGCAAGGTTAGAGTGATTGAAAAATATCAATCCTGGCACTTTGTTACTAAGGTGTCCCAACTATGACCTACATAAATGTTGTAAGAATAAAAAGTGCAAAATTTGGAGGTAAAACCAGTAACCATTCAGTTTTTGTAACTAAGACATTTAGTGTAACTAAAAGATTGTTCCTAAATTACATTTAAAAGCTAAATGTTGCAAGATCATACCATTAACTAAGTTTACATTCATGTTGTGCTTTTACTGTTTTATAATCTGAGGCTTTATAATCCAATAAACTGACTCTTCACTGTTACAGTTTTAAGGCTTAAATTGATGCTAACCAGAGTTTGTATTAAAACTGTAATTATACACTGTCCGAACAAAAAAAAAAGTCTCCACCTGGATTTAACTAAGGTCTATGACGTGGTGTTGCTTCAGTTGGTCAGGTCTAAGTTCAGCAACAGTTTGTGCTCAAAGAATGAGGTCAGCTGACTACCTGAATATACTGAATGACCAGGTTATTCCATCAATGTATTGTTTCTTCACTGATGGTGCGACTGTATTCCAAGATGACAATGCCAGGATTCATGGGGCTCTTATTGTGAAAGAGTGGTTCAGGGAGCATGAGACATCATTTTCACACATGGATTGGCTCCACAGAGTCCATTGAGAACCTTTGGGATGTGCTGGAGAAGGCTTTGTGCAGCAGTCAGACTCTGCCATCATCAATGCAAGATCTTGGTGAAAAATGAATACAACACTGGTGTTGGTGTGTGTTTTTTAACACAGTGGTATTAATGAGATGGCCAACGCTCTGCAAGAAGTGCTTTAAAAAGTTCATTATCACTTCATTTTGGCGTCTGGTTTATTGTCACTGAATTGAGAAAACAGCCTTTAGAATGGAGTCTGCATCCACCTACAAAAGAGTTTTTAAAAAAATGTATAGAACATTGTAGAAATACATTAAAAATCTCATCTCAGTGGTGTTTTTTAGTTGGTGTCAGTAAACAGCTGGAGAATACCATTGTGACCAAGTTTATTGTCAAGGTTTCACACTGGATACAGTAAGACATGTAGAGTGTAGTTTAACTACAATTACAAATGTAGAAAAACAATAATATGAGTATTGTACATATATTCATATCAACAATTGTTAATCTGTATTTATACACTCATGATTGTATATTTTGTCTTGAAACGATTGAAAAAAATATATTTGAGTGAGAATGTTACATTAGGGCTGGGTAATAAAACACAAATACACATTACCGATCAAAAGTTTTAGAACACCCTCATTGTTACAGTCTTTTCATTTGAAATTCAAGCAGCTCAAGTGCAAAAATCATCTTGAAAGGGTGCAAAGATTTAAAAAAAATTGCAAGGTTACCCCAAAACTGAAAGTCAAGTTGTTGAGTCCAGTTTCTTTCACCATCACAACGCACCCAGAAAGTGGTAAAAACTCTGACAGGAAGAGGTGTGGTAGACTCAGAGCCACATCAGCATCAGAGGACAAGTTTCTGAGAGTCTGTGTGACAGCAGCTCACAGGTCCTCAGCTTCAAGCACAGCCGGTCATAGAAGGCAAATCTGTTTTAACTGTGAAGAGAAGACTTGGAGCTGCAGATCGACATGTCGAGTCGCTGCAAGAAAAGCATCTCTGAAAAGAAGCTTGCCTGGACCATGAAACACCCACCAGTGGACCAGTGAAGGCTGGAACAAGGTGTTGGTGTTGACGGATGAATACAAAGCTGCAGTTCATCATGCAGGTTAGTTCAGGACTTTAGTACAGTTTCTCATTGTGACAGCTGTTAAACATGGAGGAAGAAGTGTGATGATCTGGAGCTGTCCTGCTGGATCAGGGTTGAGTCTGCCACATTTCTTCCTGTCAGAGTTTCCACCCGATTCTGAGTACATTGTGATGGTGAAGAAAACTGGAGACACGGTCACTTTGACTTTCAGTTTTGGGTAGCCTAAACCTCTGCCAGTTCAGCACTTACCTTTGCACCCTTTCAAGCTGTTCATTGAACTGCAGCTGCTTGAAATTCAAATGAAAAACTGAAAAACAAGGGTGTTCTAAAACTTCTGATTGGTAGTGTATATATCGTGATAGACAAGTTATCAACATTAATAGAAAATACATCTGATAGAATGTTGATAATTTCACTAAACTCTGATCCAGAACCGCACAAGAAGAGGAAAAGCTTCAGCCACTCAACTTCTCATGGCCCCACTAAAGGCCCTGTCACACTATAACATTTTAGACAACTTAAGTCAACTTGTAAACATTTTAAAGACATCTTTATTGAAGATGGAATTTAAAAATAAATCAGCTGGAAGCCTCTTTTAGCAGTGCACATACAGTAATACTAACAAAATCAAGATCATCTGTTGTATGATGGCAGCTGAGATGCAAAAATACCAAGTGTATTGTTGCAAGCCAACATTCAGTAATATCTCAGGTTTTCCAAAGATTGTGCAACCATAGTACTTTAACCCACAAGAAGCTTAATCATTTTTTTAAAAAAAGACACCACATGTTTTACTAATGTATTCAAAGCAGTTGATTCAGCTGGATTAGTTTAAAATTACAACACCAAGCTGTGCAGTGTAACCGTTGATAAGACTTACTTTTCTAGGAGATGAGGAAACAATTCTCCATTCAACCCACCAAAAGCAAGTAGGGGTCTCTGCAGAACGTGTTGTCCTGTGTGCGCAGACGTCCCAAATCATCATTGGCCGAGGTCTTAATGTGGGCTGAGACATCCCTGCTTGTGATTGGTGGAGGTCTTGATGTGGGCGTAGATGGCCCAAGAGATGTGATTGGTCAGATTGACGGCGGGGTTTGAGGCTGGAGGCAGCGGGGAGTAGCTTGGTCGAGTCGGGCAGGAAGTAACTTTTTTTAGATAAATTTTAGTCATAACTTGAGAAAGAAAAGTGCTAGCTGTACGAAATTTGAACATCGTACATGTGAATTTTTACAGGCTGATAAGGGATGTTTTAACCGAGCCATATTGTTACACATCCTTTCACATGTACGATGTTCAAATTTCGTACAGCTAGCACTTTTCTTTCTCAAGTTATGACTAAAATTAATCTAAAAAAAGTTACTTCCTGCCTGACTCCACCAAGCTACTCCCCGCTGCCTCCAGCCTCATACCGTCAATCTGACCAATCACATCTCTTGGGCCGTCTCCATCCACATCAAAATCTCCGCCAATCACGAGTACGGCCATCTCCACCCACAGGACAAAACCTACTGCAGAGACCCCCTTACTCACAAAAAGCCCCACTGGGATCCAGTTGTGTGTGTCTCAAGGTGTTTATGCATCCCAATCATAGGGGAGGTATTTTTAAATTCAGTCACAGTTGCCGATGCCACAAGGCTTAAGGCCCTGCCAACCCCCCCACCCCCCACTCCCCTGCTGTTTAATGAAGTGCGGTGCAGTCTAATTACTAGGCCGCACTATCAAATGAATAGCAAAAGCGGTCCCATTAGACTCGGCATCATTAGGGAAACAATTAGGCATCTGCGGGATTGTTAGATGAATGTAGGAAAGGGGTGAGGGCGATATGCAGTTACCGTAGTGACAGTATCTAACATCCTGCTTGTTACAGGAAGTTGGAGATACTACATCAATGTCTCAGCGCGAAGTTGTTCATTTGCAACTCAACAACTTTAAGGGTTTCTGCTGTTTTTTTTTTCCTTTTTCTTTGTCAAGTCTACAGTTTTAAATAATGTTTTTACCGTACAATGTAACGGTTCAGGCGAAGTTCAGAAACCCCACGTGCACACACCAGCTGTAGACACAGACAGAGGCACTTGCTGAGCCGCGGGCTAGCTGAGGAGGGCTAACGAGGGTAGCTTTGAAGGAACGGAAGGGGGTGCGTGGACAACTGGAGTGTGGAGGGGGTTAGAATGGAAGAAACTGAGACAGAAGTGGGGCTGAGAGGAGAGGGATAGCACTTTTATGGCAGGCAAGAAAGAGCTGTTGCGCTGAAATTACCATGTTCAGCTACTGTGCTGCAGGGTTGTGTGTTTTTCTTCTTTTTTTCTTTTTTCTTTTTTTGTCTGCATGGATCTGTATTTGTTTGTGTGTATATGAAGAGGACCAGTGAACAGATGAAGAGATGAGGGAGTCCAGGCAAGAACAGAGATGAAGCTTTGGGATTTTTTTCCCCTGCTGAGAGTCTGACAGAGATGGACAGGATGGCTTTTTTCTCTCTCTCTCTGGTTCAGCTTGTTTTTCAAACCACATCTTTCTGACTTCCTATTTCTTCTGTCATTTTTTTATCCAGCTTAAAGGCTCATATAGGTGGGACCTGCATCACTGTGTCAACTACCAAATTCGATACTTTTATAAGTACTGACCGAATTTTGTCGGTACTACCGAGCATCTATTCACGTAACATTAAACGGTACCATGTTTCGGTATCTAAACGCATCATTGTGACCATATTGGCGTACGAGTGGTGAGTTTTCAAGTCTACAAGTCGATTATTGCAACTAATTGGTGCAGCCCTACTTGTGACGTCCACGGCCTACCCCAGTTACCATGACCGTGCATGTGTAAGGATAGAAAGGCAGACGTGGCAGTGGAAGGTGTCAAAGCAGTTTGGTGAGAAAAACAAAGAACAACAAAAAAGAAAATGATTAATCGATTATTAAATTAGTCATCAATTATTTTAGTAATCGATTAGTTGTTGATTAATCGATTAATTGGTGCAGCYCTAATGTACATGAATAAATTTGGCTCATTATTTGGCAAGAAACCAGACAGTTTTTGTCTCTTTTTTGTCCTTAATACATGCATAATAAACACCTATTAATGATTTAAAAATCAACAAAAGATAGTTTAAAGGAGCAAAATGTAGGCTAAAATTAACAAAAGATAGGTTGAAAGTAGAACAGGTAGGCTAAAAGGAGCAAAAGGCAAGCTGAAAGCAGGAAAAGCCTTCCTTAAACTGCAGAAGGATGGCTAAAAACTAAAAATAGAAGTAGACAAAAATAGATACAAGAGTGCAAAATCAGAATTAGTGAGTTTTGAAGGAATTGAACATATTTCTGTATTCTGAGAAAAATATTTGTAAAATAAGTGAATTATATTGAAAAATACAGATGATACAAAGTTACCCCCTGCACGCAGTGACCGCTGCATATGGGCACCAGTGACCCCTGTGACCCTGAAAGGAAGAAGTGGGTATAAATAATGGATGGATGTCTAGAATTTAAGAACTTGTAAAGTCAACACATTTTTTTTTGTTAGAGAAGGATTTAATGCTGTTTTTGTTTTATTTTTGTTTTTTATACCTTATTAGTTTGATTTTTTTTTAAAAGGAGAAGATATAAGATTTTTTTCTTCTTTCTGCTGCCTTATTATTTTTTGGTTTTTAAAAAGAAATGAATAAAATGAAAAAAGGGAAAAAATCAAGATAGCTGCCATAACCAACTGACCTTAGTAAACACACAAATCTCATTCTCAAAATTTAATCCAAGCACCAACTGATACCCCTCCAAGTCTTTGCTTAAAACTTTGTTATGGAAGTCAGCAGGCATTTTGCGTTACTTCCATAAATACTATGTGTTTAATCACAGGGAAAATATACTTATTTGCCAAATTAAACTTTTTTTAAAACAAACTTAAAATTTGCATTTTAGTATCTTGAAACAATCTGCATGTCTTTTGATTGCTATTTAAATCTGTTTGTTACCAAAGTAAATGGGTTTTATGAATTCTATTTATTGATTGAACCAATCCTTCCCATTGACAAACATTGCATTGTGGGTAATGTGGTGACGATGAAATTAAGTTTTTCTTTGGAATCGAGACAAAAGAACAGATCTGCATGCAGACAGTGAACTTGCATTCATGCAATAAGTGTGTAAATGACTTTGGATTTTAAAACCACCTTATCTAAAGTTTGTTTACCATCTTCAGTGCCTCAGAAGTGGAAATAAATACCTGTTTGATGCTAATTTTTAGCCATCCATTAATTTCCCACTCCTGCTTTGTCCCATTCAGGGTCATGGGAGGGCCGATGCTTTCGCCTGATGCAAATTTTCAAGGTTGTTATTCAGGCCGTCGTCCACACTTTGGTTGAGTCAAACAGTAAAAAGAAAAGTTAAATGATCAGCTATGTGCCCAGCTTTAGTAAACACCTGCTGCAGAACATAGGGCTTTTGGTTATATCAAAGTGTTATAAACATAGAAAAAGAAAAAGAAAAACTTTTCAA
Organism: Austrofundulus limnaeus; assembly: GCF_001266775.1. Classification (NCBI taxonomy): domain Eukaryota; kingdom Metazoa; phylum Chordata; class Actinopteri; order Cyprinodontiformes; family Rivulidae; genus Austrofundulus; species Austrofundulus limnaeus. Next base: position 431,850 of record NW_013952644.1, on the reverse strand, counting down.
AGTAGTATGCTTTTAACATGAATATATCAAATACAGCTGGAGTGAGTCTTGATCATGTGAGTTGACTTACTGTAGCAGCAGCAGCTGAGAGGGCAAGCTTATGAATTTATCATTAATGTACATATCAGCAAAAATATTGACCATTAAGTTGTAAAAAATATTAATAATAATATCAACAAAATTAATATTTTAGAGTGTATTTAGTTTATCTATTGTATAAAATAAATGCCAAAAAGCAGTGTGTGTTAACAGAAGTAAAACAGGAAAATGTGTCTCATTTTACAAGTAAGTGGATTTTATCTTGTTTACCTCAATGTGGGTGTGATATGACCTGAAGTGAAGCTAATAATGTCACAGTTTAAAAAAACAAATCTTATAAATCTGGTTGTCATTATTGAATAGGGCTCATACAAGTWTAAATTGTTGTTCAAATTAAAAGAACACAAGTGATGAGTGGAAGTCCAATTATTGGTAAAACCCATTTGGGTGTTCAAATGGTGCATTATGTGGCATACATAAACCAAAGTTTATGTATTAAGGCGGTAGGAAAGAAATGGGAGCAGAAGAGTTAAGCTTCTCAGGTTTGAAGAGAGCTGTGAGCTGTTGTCCTGTTTGGTCCTGGTCCTCCTCCATGACGTCACAGGTGCTAGCAGTCGACAGGATGGGGTATGGAGGGAATGACTCTCAGCTGTTACCACACCAGACAATATCTCCAAAATCACTGACTTGTAGCCATTTTAGTATTTGCTAAGGTTGGTTGAGTTAAAAAAAACAGCTATTGAAGGTGCTGAGGTTGCCGAATGTTTGGAGTTGAGCTAAATTTTGGACTGGTTAGACATGCTGATCCAATGAACTAGATGCGTCCAGCAACTTCAGCACCATCTGCAAAGACATTGGGCCTCATGCAAGAACATGTTCGTATTCTTATCCTAAATTTCTCTTACTTTTGTTTGTACAAAGGGTTCGTACGAACATGTCACGTCAGATTCAACAAACTCTTCTATCTTCAGGAAAAGTGTGTAAATGAGCTGCGTAAATTCCACCTGTTCATATCTAGCTGCTCGTGCACAGGAGAGGAGATTAGCATAATTACCACCCCAAAAACACCATATAAGGCTGTGTTTCCTGCCTCAGATACAAGGAAGTGTCCATTCATGAAAATGACAGCGACAATTAAAAAGAACTTTTAAGAGTTCAGAGATTGAAGTCCGTCTGTCAGAGATCCAGAAAAGAAAATTTGTCATTTTTAGCAGGTCAGCTGTGGAATAAAAAGAGCTGCTAAATGTATAAACAACTGTGTTAAATCATTTTCATTTATTCAGAAGACACGGAGCTGCGCACCGTACCCCCCCCCCCCGCGTGGTCGCAGGTGGTCTCAGATGCGGGTCTGAAATAAGCATTTTAAAATGTTTTCAAAATAAGTCTGGCACTTTGGAGAAAATCAAGGACTTGCTAGAGGGTTTATGTACCCCCTCTGGTCTAGGAATGTCTCGGTGTCCCCCAGGACGAGCTGGAAACTGTTGCTGGGGAGAGGGGGTCTCTCTGCTGCCCCCGCGACTCGATCCTGGATAAGCGGCAGAAAACGGACGGACAATTTATATTGTTAGTCTAAATTATTACATTTAAAATTGTAACTCTAATTCAAGCAGAATAGCCTATTTTCAACATAATCATAGAGTGTGATTTATTTTCAACTCAAAATATCTTCAAACTAATGAAATATAAAGTTATTAGGGAGGAAAACCCGTCTGGATAACAGCAGACTGACTGCTCGTAAAATATACGACAGGTCTGGACCACTCTTGAATTTCGTTCGTATCTGAAAAAAATCTTAGAATACGAAAACATTGGTGAATGCCACAAATTCTCCTAAATCACTCGTACGCAACTCTTAAGAACAAACCTGTGCGTACGAACGGTTCTTGCAATTAGGCCCAATGTCTGTCTGACTTCAGCCCTAATACATTCATACAGAAAGATTTAATTGAGAAAACGGCAACAAGCTAAACAAATGGGTGTCATGCAAAAGTGTGATGTATTCATTACCTTTTATGTAACAAGGCAAAAACCATTGAGATCACAGCTGTCTTTTGCAAGGACTGAAGGCAACCTAACATGCATGTTTTTGCACTGTGGAGGAAACTGGAGTCCCTGTAGAAAACCCACACAAGCACAAGGAAAACATGCAAACTCAGCCCAGAAAGACCTTTTGACCGAACCAGGGATTGAATCCAGGACCTTCTTGCTATGAAGCATTAGTGCTAACCACTGATCTGCCATACTGCCAAAGCATTGTGTAGCATTCTTTCACACTGCCAAGCTCAGTAAAGTTCTTTGTGGCAACCCWAACCTGCCCTGAAATTAAGAATCCATCCATTTAAATACACCTATGCGCAGATGAATAAACAAACCAACTATCCAAAAAAATAAACCTCCTTGATGGAGGTAACAGTTAGCCTCTGTATCTCAAGATGCTACTTAGTGACTGACGTTGCAGCTGATAAGGTCCTAACTATTGATTAATAAATAGAACATCACTACTAACATAACTAGGCTATCCCTTTAAAGGGTTTCAAAGAAGTGTTTCGGTTTAGGCGATAAACTAGATGAATGAAGGGCACTGCCGTGTTGCCACCTGGCATATCCCTCTGTCTACTTCTCTGTCCAAGTCCGCTGCTTGTCTGTCACTCAGAATGACCCATTCCTCCCCCACCCTCAAAGCAACGCCCAGTGCTGCGCCAAGTGGTCCACTGTGGCCCATAACAAGCTAATGATGTCACCTAGGCTGGAGGACTCTTCATTAAAGCAGGATCAATCTGGCAGCTAACGCGGGGCAGAGTGCCAGGAATACAGCTGAGAGCGCTGCGACGGGCAGAAAGGATGTCTGTCCATTAAACCTCAAAMCGACACGTGCCGTTTGTATGTTTTATTGCCTGCCGCTGAAAAAAATAAAATTACAAATAGTTCTCCAACAGCCATTTTTACGGATTTTGAGCTAAAAACACATACTCAGTGCACAAGATTTCACGAATAACATTATTTTCAAGATTTGACCAAAATAACTCTGAGCTAAATCTCTAGGTTATGGTCCCTCTTTCCTTACAGCCTTAATGCGTATTATTTCCCGCTACATTAAATAAACTTGCCAAACCCCACTACTGTTTTTTTTTCTTTTTCTTTTTTAAAAACTGACAGAATTGGTAAAGCGTGCTGTTTAACAAAGCTGTACAGCGTCTCTCTTTTCTCTCCGTCTCTTCCGGCTGGTGTTTGCCGGAGATAAGCTTGCAGAAGAGTGTCTCTGTCTGCATGTCAGCACAGAGTACACACCTCGGTGACCGTGTCATTCATCTCTCCGTGTCGCTCTGTGTTTGTGTGTGAGAGCCTGTGTTCCTGTATCCGTAACTCGTSATTGATTCAGTCCTCTGTGGAGGACTTTTATAACCTTCAATTAAACGGCCGAGTATTCTTTCCAGGAATGCAAATTGCCCGATGCATTTTAGGATAGTGTARTTTTGAGGTGGCTGCCACAGCCAAGCCTTCTGAGATGTGTTAATGCTCAGAGTGTGGGAAGCCGAGAGCGGACGTTTTTTTCCCATGGTTTTCTCGAGATMACATGTTTTTGTCGTTATCACAAAATAATGACCATTTTCTTGAGATAATTAGTTAATTTCCAATGGTTTTCTTCAGATAACAAGTTATGGTTTTCCTCTCTTGAATCATATAGTAACCATGAAGATGGCCTTGTCCCCTCAGCTGATCACAGATCAAGTTTATCAGCAGAATCACTTAAGTGTAAAAGCCTGTTGAGCTGCAGTCAGACAATCTCCTTAAATGACGAGGGGTGATATAAAAGTTATCTATACAAGACAAACAAATAGCATTTTCTGCCTATGATCAATGCGTTAACCAGTTCCAGGTTCTCCACAATCTGACATTTTCAGCATAAATTTGTTCTTGGCAAGGTTTTAAGGACACCGAGAAACTGCTCATGAGTATTCAAGAAAAGATAATCATCTCGTAATCTCGAGAAAATAGTCTTCTCGTGATAAAGGAAAAAAAGTATCTCATCTTGGGAAAACCGTAATTGTTATTTCATGATAACCACATAATTAACTCGTTATCTTGAGAAAACCATGGGAAAATGATATGTGGAAAAACGTCCGCTCTCGGCTTCCGTATATGACTCTCAGATACTACCACATAAATTTGACATCAAATTGTGCGTGCAAACAAAAAAAAACTGCACATGCTATCAGTGGGCATGCTGTGGGTGACTTAGAGCTACTAAGATTGTGATGATAGCCGGAACTAAAGTAGTGCAGACTGCTCTATTGAAATGAGGATTTTGCCTGTGTGTGTGTCACTTATGGAAAGTTTGAGAGAGCAGAGTGGCCATAAAAGAAAAAAATGAAGTTCAAAACCATGGAGATGGAGGTTTTGGTGGATGAGGCAAACAATCCAGAAGCAAGAAAATGCAGTGTTGTGTTGAGTTTTTTAACAGAAGATGTGGCCTGGCTCCAAATCACATACATGTCAACCCCTTTGGATGTTTAGCTGTACACTGAAATCTGTCAATTTCACCAAAAATCCATGGTACTCTCACCTGACACAACTGGGAGGTTGATTGATGACATCTGCAGCAGAGCAGGTACAGTCCAGTGGGGGAAGTAGGAGGGGACAAATTAAGATGTAAAATAAATTTGAAGCTGACTTTTTGAAAAAATTCTGTGATCTTTTTTAAACGTGTATGCATGCAAAATGGGGGAAATCTGTGTCATTAACGAACAATTCACACAACTTCACATGTATGAAACCAGCCCATAGGTCCTCCGGCAACTTCAAAAAGGAATTACTGGATAGACGAAATGGCTCTACTTATTTTATTTCTGAAAGTCTAAATATGTTGACATACAGTATGCACAGAACATTCTCTTTCCATTTTCTGTCATTGTACTGTTCACATGTGTAAATGTCATGTGAACAGGGGGAAGTTGAAGAAATTTAGTCATTTAGAAACTGATTTTAAAAGCTCCACACCATATTCATAGTTTTCCTTTTGAAGTATTGGTTCTTATAAGCTACTGTTTGACTATTGTTATGTCTTTATTAAAATAGGTTTAGATACATGCCTGAAACACCATCACGACACATAAAAAAAACGTTAATCAAACATGAGGACAGGATGTCTGTTTGAGTGTCTGCGATTCAGCCGTAGGCCTGTAGTGGGTGAACCAGGCACTGAAGAACCATGTATTTATAGACCGGGWCTTCCGGTTTTCATTCAGCGTTGGTTTCAAGTCTGCACAGAGAGCATTAAAACACCATTCACTCCAGTCACTGGTGTTGTCTGGTCCTTCTYGTCACATTATAATCTATTCAACATTCAGGTGGTTTCGTCCCGATTTCAGTTAACCAACACTAAATTTTCTTACAGTACCTACGCTTCCTTTTTGCCACAGCAACCAGACATTTGTTTGTAATGCTGTGCCACTTTGCATCTGCCTTACAAACATGCTAAATAGATACAAAAACAGCAATGACAATCAGTTTCAGATKTGATTAATCAAGTTATGGTGCTAAATGATTATGCTAAATGATTACATTTGAATATCCTCCTCCCAGTATTTTGCATGTTCAAATACTCACTGTATATTTTGCATATTCATAAGGGTAAACAGGCTAAATGGATTGCACCACAGACTCAATCCTCTTTACATACAGTTAGTAGATCATCTTTGCGTGTTCTGTCAAGTTTGCATGTGCTTTTATACACRCAAACCTTTAGTAGATCAGGCTCAAAATGTCAGTTGTAGATAAACATGATGGTTGCTCTCTAAATGCTGTGTTATATTGCATTGAATGTTTATGAGATGCTTTATTAATAGTCATACAAACACAGACAAGCAAAAGAAGCATTCCCCACTTTATTAATTGACAGACAGTGAAAATAGTTATTCTTTAAAATGTKCATTCTCAGAAATGTGTGCCTTTTTGTCTCTGCATTAGCTTTTGTGTATTTACTTGCTAGCATTACACATTGTTAGCAAAAGTGTTAAAGAGAGATCTCAAATAAACTAACAGGTCAGAGGTTATACCAAGAGTTCTAATTTAAAAATAATCTTGTTACTGTGTATCATGACCTTGCAGTGCAGTCATTATTTTTCTTTTYCCCCTCCGCCCTTGCTCAAACCTTAGTGTGTTTGTCGGAAATTACTGCTTCCCTGCGAGTCATTATTTAGAGCTCATCTGATCACTCTTCACCCCATCTATAAGAAYGGTATTAATTTACAGACTCCTTTCCATCACTCTTGTTTTGCCACATCTGCCCTTCAGTGATGCTTGCCATTCATCTAGATACTCATGATGCACTTAGAGAAACAATGTTGTGGCCTTTTGRATTGGGGACATTTAAACCTAGCTCCTGCCTTTTTAGTTGCAACTGAGGAAATTGGAAATGAACCATAACCTGTGCACACACATCCAATACATCCTCATGTACAGTACTGAACTGCTTGGATAGATTATTTGGCACCAAGCCTAAACTATCTGACTTCAGTTAGAAAATAATGCCTGGGTGAAAACCAATAACTTTTAATCAGCGGCATAATGATTTCTAGAAGTTGACAGAATCAAATATTTCAGCGACCAATGCTGATCTGTAAAAATCAAGATGGTAGATGGTCGAAACRTAAAGCCGATTTTTATCACTGACCCCTGGAAGGCAAAAGACAGACGATGTTTTTGTCCATCTGTGTGTGTGCGTGTTGTGTTTGTCTCACTAACATATCTCGTGAGCTACTGGACTTATTTCGATAAAACCTTTAGAAAGTATTCATTAGATATACAATCTGATTAACTCTTAGAGTCAACCAATGGAATACGGCCACCACAGCCCACTGAACACAGTATTGGTTTTAACTTGGTCAATTTTGTAAGAACTCACCAACAAATGGTGTGATGGTAACTGAGATGCAGTGCTGCCTCTAGCCATTTGGTGCCCTAGGCGAGTTTAAG
>NW_013952644.1:415095-423921 GCF_001266775.1 Austrofundulus limnaeus | reverse complement strand
CCCCCCTGCCCCGGTGCGAGTTGTATGGATTTTTTGCAAAATTTATGGATTTTTGAGGCTTTTTATACAGGTAAACGGTCTAAGAGGTTGACATGTATGGGACAACAAAATACAGACTTGTTGTTATTGAGTTTGTAAACATGAACCGCTACCTGAGAGGCACTACTAGCCCCTTTCCCATCAGTGTGTCGGAGCAGGACGGGTAAGTGCAACTTCATTCAAATGAGAAGGAGAGGATGGGGGCGATTGCTGCATTGGGCTGGGGAGAAAATGCTTTATGGGTAGTTTATTTTTCCTGTAATACTTCATTATAGTTTTTAAGACAAAGCTAATTGAAAGGGGTGCTGAGCAAAGTTAAAACCAGGGATTACAAATAATTGCTTTTTTCTTCTGCAGTTTGGCGCCCCCTCCAGCAGATGGCGCTCTAGGCGACCACCTAGTTCGCCTATGCCAAGAGCCGACTCTGCTGAGAGGGATCTCCAGTGCATATTCTCAGCATTAATAATGTGTGTTTAAACTTTTCCCATTAATAATTTTGAGTCAAATTTTTGGCAAAATATGTCATGAACCACTGGATGGATTTTAATGAAACTCCTCAGTCACTGTGTTGGTGTGTGTGATTGTACATGTACAACTGGTTATATTTTGGAGTAAGCAAAATTTATGATGGTTGCCAACTTACAAAATATGAAACTTTATATATTTCAGTCAGTTTTAATTTTTTGTTTAAAACAATTTTAAAGGTATAAGAACAGTTATATCTCCTTTTCTTAGACATGACATAGTCCCTTCAAAATTCTGCTACATAGTTTGATCAGCTTCCTTTTTAGTAAATATTTTGCCCCGCCCCTCCTCAAAATAAATAAATAAATAAATAAATCACCCCTGACACTTGGGTTGTGAACTCATCGCCTCCAAAACACAGGACACCTCCACCAAGGCTTAATGACATAATGTTGTTAATCATGATGTCGTCACACAATTCTTATTTCCCCAACATCTGAGTTACATCTGCCTAAACAAGACATATTGTTTGTTATTTAAATGTAACAAAAAGAAGGATTTAATCAACCCAATGTTTTTATTTTTTTCCTTACAACTTTTCAGCTGATGTAAACAGAAGGATAAAAAATGTAAATGTAAACATATACGTTGTTGTGATAAATAAAGTTTTTTAAGCAATTACCACTTCAGAAAATAACTGTTCAAAAACAATATTACTGAACAATGTAAATCAGGACTATACTACATCGACATAAAAATGACATTTTATTTATTTATATATATATGCAGTATATATTTAGAGTATTTGCCTCTGTGATTGTTTCTATTCATATTGAAGCTTCGATGACCAGGGCTCTTTGTACTGCCTTGTATTGGTTTGGTCACATCTTTAGACACATGTGATCTATTTTGATTTGCTGTGTTTCAGTTCAGACAGCAGTGTTTAATTTGTGTCTCAATTTAGCTACCTGTGCTTATCTCTGCAGTATTTGCTATTGTCACGGGGCTCCTTTCACTGAAGGGGGTAACATGAGTACGCCAGTCATTTCAGTTCCCTCAGTGYTTCATATGGCCGAGGCATTTGGCCACTTCACTACCGTCCCTTAGGGTCTCTCTTCAGCTCTGGGTGCTAGGCAAATGCCTACCTGTGTTATTGTGACAGTTTTGATTGCAGGCTGCAGTCAGAAACAGGAGAAACAGCATAAATTTGGCTAAAAATTAGAAATCCTGGCTAATAAAGGACAGTTTGCAACCCTACCTGCCACAGAAATCATTCTTGTCTGAGGAAGTGTTGTTTGATAGACACAATGCAGCAGCATCATTAGCAAGACTATTCACAGAGGTGCCTGCTTAATATTCAGCTCAGTATGTTCAGGCYTGACCAATTAAAATTAGAAGGAAAAAAAAAGACATCTGGCCTAATTAATTTGCTGGCCTTTCAGTTAGTCTATTTCTAAAGATTCCCAGTGCTGTGGCACAGTGGTGGCAGTTTCATGCTTTGGTTGTCATTTTTTGGACACACTTATGGCTCCCACATACTCAGAYATACTGTGCTTATTCCATGAGCCATGCGGACTCTGCTAGTATTGTCCGTGAATGGTTGAGGCTTAATACTTGAGCGCACTGGTCTCATGATAAATTCCTTCATTTTCCACAATTTCAGTCAAGAGAAAGCTTGCCTTTTAACTAAAAAAAAAAATAAAAACAAAAGAAAAGAAAGTGGCATTTACCTTACCCAGGGTCTGAGCYATTTCCTCCCACAAATTATTTGCTCTCTGAAAGTCCTTATATTCCCTCATTGATGTGTCAGATAAGGTTCTGTTTCCTAATCTCCTTCTTGAGACACTCTTCAAAAATTTGACTTTATTTCRTCCACAAGATGAGGCCGTTTCTCAACCTTATTGGTGTTGCATAAAAAACAGTTTTATTTGAACTCGCCAAGCAGTTTATTGTGCAACAAAAAATGTATTTTTGCGGACCTTTCCGAACGTCTGCTTCGAGTCTGCCTTGAGTTTGCGCGGACCTCCATGGAATGAAGTACGCCCAAGTGTGTGGGGGGCCTTAAGAGACACAGCTGTGAATGTACCACCATAAAAAATAAAAATAAATTTAAGAAATATATTTAGAGAGACGTCCTGATGCATCTCAGTAATCCAGGTAGAAAAAATCAAAAAGACTAAAGCAGTAGGTCACGGGTCAGGTGATGGGGCACATACCCTCAATGAACAATAGAGCTAATCAAGCCTATTGTTAGGCGAYGGCCCTCTTTTGCATGTGACTAACCTGTTTGTCCATGTGGAGGCAGTGCTTATAAGGCCGAGTTCACCTGAAACTCATCAGAATGAAGAAGTCTCTTGGAGGAGAGACGAAACGTTTCACTAAAAATGAACACATCCAGAGGACCTACTTTTTTTCATATTTAGAGAGACCTGAAATCTGATGTCAGCTGCTGTCCCACAACCAAATCTGCAAATGTGAGATAATCCTTAAATGACTGTGGAAAGTTTAATATGTCACACTCAAGAAATGTTTGTAAATTTTGATTTAAACACAGAAGGCATTCTAGAGTCAGATAACAGAGCAATGTTAAGAGTGCAATGTTCATGTTGAGTTTCCCAAGGTAAATAATGGTGTCCCAATCACAAATGTATTATAAAAATAGATTGAAACTAATTAAAGAGTAAGGAAACTCAATTATTTTTAATTACTTACTTAATTAGGATTGATTTGTAATAAGCTCAAACTACAGTTTGTCCTGCTGTGTTCATTTGACTTCAATGTAGGAATAACCTAAATACAAAGACAGAAAATAAAAGGTAGAGCACTGGTGAGAAGGTCAAATGCTCCTTTCTTTCACTTTCCGTCCTTGCTTTTTATTGACGTTTCATGCCATTGTGCTCATTGTATGTACGAATGACCCCATGAGGCTCCTTCACCACGTAATGACACGATGACGACATCGACGGCCGGAGAAGGGGCGTGCGAGCCATGCGGATCACGCCATTTCATTAGCTGCTGATCCAGTTGAGGAGCTCATAAAAGGTTGGGCTCGTCGCCTGGGATGGGATGTCGTTAGCGCCATGCGGTTGCCCAGCAGTGTTGCCATAATTACAGCTTTTAACGGTGGGGAAATTAGCACTCTGCACGTGCAATCCAGCTATCAGTGAGATCCCAGTGGCACTTTGCTGATGTGTCTTGTAGCTTGTTAATTGTTGGGTAGTAAAGACATCTAAGTCCAAGAGAAGAAAAATATAATGCATTGTTCTTTTGTTTTGTTGTGTGCTCTTGCTTGTGCGATTACCCTGCTTCAGTAAAATATTCTTCCAATTTAAATATTAAAGGGGCAATATTATGTGTTTCTCAGGCATATATTTAAATACTATACCATAATAAAGTATCTGTCACCTTTAGCTGCTATTAAAATGCTGTTTTATGTTTAAATAGAAAATAAACTTGTCTTCTCATCATTTCGTCTTCTAAACACCTTGAAATTGGCCTCTGTCTCTTTAAGAACCTCCTTCCGCTTCTGTCTCGCCCATTTCAGCATGGGGAGGTTTCGCACATGCGCTATGATGCAGTTTACTTGGCATCTGAAAATACATTTACTCAAACGTATTTTAATCTGAAAAGAGCTTCACTCAGAAAGAAGTAGTGTTAGGAGCTCAGCAGACAGTTTTAGTTTCACTTTCRGTTTCACCACTTGTTTGCTTTGTTACTGCTGAGAGCCTGCAGGAGCCATTGGCAGGGTGTGTGGGGTGTGGGGTGGGGAGGTGTGCTCTATGACGAGGAAGCTCGGCTTGACCCTTGTATTATGTTTCGGGTCAATTTGACCCATTTCAATTTTTGTGTTGACCAAAACGCAGGTTATCCTTACTTTTTTACCATGAAATTTTATGACTTTTCCCCATCCAGGGTTATAAACTGCTGTGTAAAATCTGAACACTCTGATGTGTCATGGAGTGTCTGCACAGAGTTTGTATACAATGATGTTGTGGGTCATTTTGACCCAGACTCAAAGTTGCTGGTTAAATCCAAAATAAACATGTCTCTTTKAWATACTTTATTTTGTTCCTTTGAATAGCCATTCAGAACCAGGTGTGTGTGGAGGAGGGACTTTATTTCCCCTGTCCTTGYCACTGTGTYCATTCCCTTTCTTTGAGAAATGCACCAAAAATGAGCACCAGAYGRTTTACAGTTGAAGAAGCTGAATCRCAGCTKATRAACTCGGATAGTGATGTAGATAAAAATATTTCAGAGATGGAGGATCCTTCAGAGCCAGATGACAATGCTATTGATGATCCAGGTTATCAATTTTCCCATGATGAGGAGGATTCAGATGATGAGTTTGCCGGTGTGCCTTCATCAGATGAAAACCAAGAAATGCAACAATCGTCATCCACAGAGGGGACATGGACATCCAAAGATGGCAAAATAAAATGGTCAACACCAGAGCTGAGACAGATAGTCATCTTCTAATGTCATCAAAATGACTCTTTGAGTTGATGTTATTGAATCAGCATTTCACTTCTTCATATCCCAACCCATGGAGAAGATAATCCTTGACATGACCAGTTTGGAGGGGAGGAGTATCTTTCAAGAAAAATGGAAGCCACTGGATCCAACTGACTTGACTTGTCAACAAGAGAAGGACAAACTTGGAGCAATCAGAGATGTCTGGGATAAATGGGTCGAAATCCTGCTTTTATTATATGATCCTGGCCCCCATGTTTCGGTTAGGGTTAGGGTTAGGGTTAGGGTTAGGGTTAGGGTTAGTGCCTCATTCCATTGAGAAGATGCTGTCCATTCCGACAGTATATGCCAAACAAGCCTGCAAAATATGGTATAAAACATTTGGGCAGTCTCTGATGCAAAATCCAGTTATGTGTGGAACCTGCAAGTATATACTGGAAAGCCACCTGGAGGAGCACCTGAGGAAAATCAGGGTATGCGTGTGGTATTAGAGATGACTGAAGGACTGYRAGGTCACAACATCACATGTTACAAGTTCTTTACACCCTACCATGTTGGAAATTAACTTCAGGTGAGGAAGCTGTTGGGAACAGTCAGAAAACATAAGCCAGAACTTCCCAGTGAGATTCTGAAGATGCAAGGAAGACCTAAATACTCTAAAATAAAGTTCTTTTTTGTTTAATTTCATTTTTGACTGTTTTGAGTGAATTTACACAACATGGGTTAAAATGACCCGTAACGTAATAAATGCATTTTTTTTTTTCAACATAATACAAGGGTTAAAGACACATCCCAGAGGAGGAGTTTTTCCCAAAAGGACACAACCCAGAAGCGTTTCTGGTCCCTACCTGTTGTTTTGTTCCTCAGGCTGCCTAAAAACTTTGCAGGATTTTTCAAACATGCACGAATGAGTCAAAGCAAGGCTTTGGGYGCGTTTTTTATGAGAGTGTAACATTATAACATGATATAAAACTCAAAAAAGTTGATTTAACATGATATTGTCCCTTTAAGATGAGAAGCACAACAGTTCTTGTTGGGCTACATCATAAGTTTTTCAAACTGCAAAATTACAAACTTGAGCAACAACTGACTAAAATTCCTAAAAGCTAAATAATTTAAACATCAAAACATTTTTTAATTGCACTTAGTTGAGATTGGTAAGAAAAACTGTGAAACTCCTGAAAAGCACTGGTGCACTTGGTGCATAATATCGCCATTGGTTGAGTAATTCACAAAATATTTTGCTAACACACAGGATTGACTCTAACAGTCTAAACAATAAGTCTGCTGGTGCTTGGAGGATCTGTTGGGGATGGCAAAAACGTAGTATGAATAGAGAAAACTGAAAGAACTGAAAAATATGACCCAAACAGGATCTAAAAATATCTACACAGCACAGGGAGTGATTAAATAAAATGTTTCTGCATTCCTCGAAACAAGTTGGTTCAAGTGCAAGTACACAACAAAATGTATTTAGGGCTAAAAAGTGGATTTTGCATAATATGACCCCTTTAATGTAAAAGCCCACACATTCCAAAATGATTGTCTTCAAGACAAAAACAAATACAACAACAAAAAGCAAAAAATGAGAGCGAAACATCAATACATAACYGTATTCAAATGATTACAGGTTAGATAAAATACCTAATTACATGGATGAAGTTATTATTAAATCTGTAATTTATTTTATTTTTATTTCTTTGGTTGTTTGTGTTGTTGTATTACTCTTAATTGTTTCCAGAAAACATTTTTGAGCTTTGATTGGAGCCTTTTTGTCTTCGCACAAAACACACACCTACAAACACACAGAGAGAAGCATAAAACTAATAAGGCCATTCAATCAGCAGAAAAAAATGGGAGTTAATTTTTTTTAATAGCGTGCTGCCAAAAACAAAAACAGGGTAATAATATTTTTGCCTGTATCTGTGTGCGACTTAGTTTGTTTTTCCTGTATCAAATAGCTCATGAACCGCTACACAAATTGTAATAAAACATTCAAGAAAGTAATCCTTGGATGCGCTATTCCTGAAAACCTTTTAAAGTCAACTCAATTCAAGATGGCTGCCCCAGCTCATTGATGTTAACTCTCACAAAAATAACTACACCTAAGGTTATTTTACAGATACTGAGCTAAAACTTGATAAGGTCACTGAGAGTCCATCACATCACGCACTCCAAGCACGAGCAGTTCGTGTGAGATAAGGTGAAATATTTCACGACGTAGTGATCTTAAAATAAAATGCCGGCGTGAAAGGCGGCGGGCAATATGCATTCCTTCGATGACAAGAAATACTTAAGAGGTTTCTTTTCTTCAAGCTTGTGTGAATCCTAAAGTATGTATTACAAGTCTGAATGATGCCATTTTCTTATCAAATGCGGTGAAAATGCACAAACAAATAAAAGCTAGAGGAAACTATTAAAACTTAATGTGTTGTTTACTTATTTTTTTTTCGAAAAGTGTTGGAACAAATATGAACTCAAGGTTGCCATTTGGAGACTGGAGTCTTGTGAGAGATRCAGCTCTTCAGTTGAGACTTTTTTTGAGAGTGCCTAGTGGCCTCGAGGGGGTATTGGTCGGTGGTACCGCTGGGACACTTCTCTTGCTCATTACTAGGCTGCTACTTGTCTCGCCTGCAGCATTGGAGAGTTGTAGTTTCACTGCTGTAACAGGTGCAGTTGGGGCCAAAACAACAACCGGTGCATTGCCAAACTGTGGCAACACAAACACATGTTGGAATTCAAGATCAGCTTGTAATGCTATTTTTTTTCCCTAAGCGTATCGCGGCGTCTTTTGTTGGCTTGATCAAAGCAGACACGCTGCAGAGCAGAGGTCTCCGAGGTGAAATTAAAGTCTTGCTACCTCCACGTGTCGAACGGGGTGGGGGTGGGATTGGTTGCGGAAAGAAGGGGGGGAAAGTGATTACCGTTAAATTAAAAGGTACGGCCATAAAAGCATGCCACGGCTGAACCTTCACAATTCATCAAAACGATCCCACGGCGCGTCTTTTGCTTATCAAATTGTAAAATATTGTCCATGACACTGGCTTAACAGGGGCGTAATTAATGCACTAAATCAATTCCAAATTACTCCGTGCAGAGTGGCCCTGCTGGGATGCCATCATTATCGCAAATTATGGTGGCAGATGCACGGGGGCCAAGAGCAATAGACGCTTGAGCTTTTTCTCCTTCACAATGGCTTGTGTTCTATTTCCCACTCTGTTACTCTCCCAGTGTCAAACAGGCTGGGGTTTCTCCTCAGTCACACCTGTGATCTCATTAACGTGCAATTAGTTGTTTTAGTGAGYGCTTTTTGAGAGGGAAAAAATGTCTTAAATGATCCCTTGGCTGCTGCTGGCAAGTAGGTTTTAATTACAACTTCATGTCTTTATTCTCAAAGGTTGGTTGAAGAAATGACAGAAATAGATGTTTTTTTCTGAAAATATAAATTGTGAATCTTATTAAAAACTTAAATAAATGTCAGAATGGATATTGAAATTAATTTATTCTTTAGCTTCTTATTAATTTCCTAAATAATTCTTAGCAAATGGAAGCTAGCTTTACTTTCAGACTCTGGATTGGGCATAGACTTGAATAAGATCACTAGACTGAGCCCCGCCCATACTATCCACTGGAAGTGTCTGTGACATCATGGAGGAGCAGAAGCAGACCAAACAGGACAACAGCTCACAGCAAACATAGAAACTAATAGATAAACAGCAGCTGAACTGGATCTGTTTCACAGATTATCTGTCATGTTTTTACAATAAATTAATAACTATGTTATTTTCATTCAACAATCATGTAAAACATCAGATTTTATACCAGAAAAAATAATAATATACAGTATAAATT
>NW_013952644.1:410643-414722 GCF_001266775.1 Austrofundulus limnaeus | reverse complement strand
GATAGATTGTATAAATTGTAAAATATTAATAATAATTGGGTTAATATTATTAATAGTTTTTATGATTTCTAAATCGTCAGTCCTTTTACTGCTCTGTTGTCAACATGTACAGTAATGGGAAATCCAGAGTCTTGACCGTTTAGAGTTAGCCGTTAGCTTCTCCAGTCGATCACACGGTCACCTGGTTTCTGCGCACTCGAGCTGTTCTATAGAACCTCCATGGGATTGGGCCAGTTACTTTTATAAGTTCAGCTCGCCCATTCAGAGTGAACCCTCCCACTTTGGGATGACCCACCCTTTTCTTGTCTGTAGAGATTTCTTGTTTGCACCAAGACAGTCACAAAAGACACTTTGTGAGGGTTCCGCCAATTAGATAGGTGCACAAAATCTGAAAGTTCACTTGCAAAAGATGTTCAAACTGTTGGTGAATTAGGGCCATATCCCGTGCGCTGACAGAACTACAAGATCATAAATCTCCCATCTAAAATAATGTGCCAAAAACACAACAGACAAAAAAAAAAAACTTAATTAACCCACAAGCAGAGGTAAAAAAATTAAGATGAAATGCTATAAAMAGAAGTGGCAAACTAGAGAGACTGTAAACTGCCAACTGTAAAAAATAAATTGGTAGCTCCTTCACTGGCCCCCATTAGTCAATCAGTTATCTTCTTGAGTCCCGAGCTTTGATTGGTGTGCATTTTTAATTTAGGATTAGTAAAGCCTCATGAACATAAAAATGAGTTAAATTGCATGCATGCTTTCTTTCAAATAAAAAATATAACCTAGTTCCCTTGAATAAGGACACCACGTGTGTGACCGGGTGCCCTCAGGTCTGTTCTTTTCTAAAATAAATAGCGCTGATCAGCGCAGCAACAAGCTAATGTAATGTTCTTCATCTCATCTCATCTTTAGGGTGAGACAGTTTTTTTTCCCGTAATGTGTTTTGGAGTTTGAAAGCCACTGAAAGGTCATGTTAAATTAAAAAAAATATTGAAAATAAACATCTCATTTTCTCTGAAACTCCCATAAAAATACACATTGACCACTGGTCTGGGTTTGGCGTCATCCTTTTCACCTGATGGCTGCGTGGAGTCCTGTTTAGTKTTGGTCCAATTACAGGTGATTACCACAGCTAATCAACACAAAAATGGCTAAACTCAAACAGTTTTACAATTATTGAGCTTCACTTTGGTATGGTTGTAGTTGAGCCATATTCACACAGTTGTATGAATTTCTTGGATTTCTGCATAAGTTGGTCATTAAATGTGTTCTGATCTTCATCAAAGTCACATCAATAAACAAACACAATTTGCTTRAACTTATACCACACAAAATTTTTTTGTATGGTTCTATTGAACACAACATGTAAACATCTACAGCACAGTGTGGAAAAAATATGTGAACCTTTGGATTTAATTACTGGTTGACCCTCCTTTGGCAGCAATAACCTCAACCAAATGTTTCCTGTAGCTGCAGATCAGACCTGCACAATGGTCAGGAGGAATTTTGGACTATTCCTCTTCACAAAACTATTTCAAGTCAGCAATATTCTTGGGATATCTGGTGTGAATCGCTCCCTTGTGGTCATGCCACAGCATCTCAGTTGGGTTGAGGTCAGGAATCTGMCTGGGCCACTCCAGAAGGTGTATTTTCTTCTGTTGAAGCCGTTCAGTTGTTGATTTACTTCTATGTTTTGGCTCGTTGTCCTGTTGCATCATCCATCCTCTGTTGAGCTTCAGATGGTGGACAGATAGTCTTAGGTTTTCCTGCTAAAAGTCTTGGTAAACTTGTGAATTAATTTTTCCGTTGATGACGGCAATCCGTCCAGGCCCTGAGCAGCAAAGCAGCCCCAAATCATGATGCACCCTCCACCATATTTCACAGTAGGGAGGAGGTTTTGATGATGGTGTGCTGTGCCTTTTTTTTTCTCCACACAGAGCGTTTTGTGTTCCTTCCAAACAACTCAGTTTTGGTTTCATCTGTCCAGAGGATATTGTGCCAGTAGTGCTGTGGAACATCCAGGTGCTCTTTCGCAAACTTCAAACGTGCAGCCATGTTTTTTTGTACAGCAGTGGCTTCCTCCATGGTGTCCTCCCATGAACTCCATTCTCGTGTGATGTTTTGTGTATCGTAGATTTGTCAACAAAAATGTTAGCATGTGCCAGAGGTTTCTGTAAGTCTTTAGCTGACACTATGGTTCTTCCTCACCTCATTGGTCATTCTGCGCTGTGCTCCTGCAATCATCTTTACAGGATGCCCACRCCTAGGGAGAGTAGCAACAGTGCTGAACTTTCTCCTTTTGTAGACCGTCTGTCTTRCCGTGGACACATAAACATCAAGGCTTTTAGAGAYACTTATGTAACCCTTTCCAGCTTCATTCAAGTCCACAATTYTTGAACGTAGGGCTTCTGAGTGCTCTTTTGTGCGAGGCATGATTCACATCAAGCAATGCTCCTTAAGAACAGCAAACTCAAAACTGYTTTTTTATAGGGCAGGGCACATCCAATTTCATYACATTAGCCATGTTTACATGGACATAAGTAATCGGAATAAACAGCCATTCAGAGTAAAAATGCRTCATGTAAACACYCGATTCAGATTATTCTGACCCGATTCAGTTMGATCCAAATKAATTTGTAATCRGAATGAGAGAGGTGGTTTATGCTGATTGATAATCTGAACAGCGTGCATGTAAACACTTAGGTCSTATTCAGACCTGACAATTTGGTCCGTTTAGAGTTTGTTTCCAGCGTTGGTCCGGACCTTTWGTGCAGGTGTGAATACACTCATGCGAACTCTGGTGTGGATCAAACAACCRGACCGAGACCTGCTTTTTGAGGTGGTCTCGGTCCRYTTCCAAACRAACTYTGGTGYGGTTCACTTCAGKTCACTTYTGGTGTGAATACAGACCGGACTCTAACCGAACTAACTGCATWAAACATGCACCTTTTTGGRCTTCACAGGCCACCATTGCTGAGCTAAATAWAMTGAAATCATACCTGTTTCRTCGTCTCCTGTTAGCAGCTCTGCTGRCAGCWTGTTGTGGGTCAGAACACGCAGAGCACCTCGTCTCCTTTGGGTCGTGGGACACATTTACTGACGYCGCTCCAAAATTAGAATTTCATYATRAAACCACCATTAAATTAGCTGCTTCTGACATTTTAAATGATATTGCAGTTGTACTAACAGCACAAATGTGCGCATCAGAACTGCAGCATGYAGGACTAACTTGTTTTTTTCTGGGTCTGTGGCTCAGTCCCGCCCCCRTCYTTTCTGTCCAGTGGGAGCAATGATCGTCAGCCTCATGGCTTTGTTTACAAGTTATAGTTAATTTCCAAAAAAAGCACAATGTGAATGCAAACCGCACCAAACGAAAAAAAGAAATAAAGTCCACTTTTGGTCCGGACCAAACAAGTGGACCAAAGGACTTCCTGGTCTGAATACACCCTTTATCTGACCATCACCAGTTTCTGCTCTTTTGAGAAGGGAGGGACAGCAGTGCTGTTTTCAGCAGCACAGAACTTTTCCTCCCGTTTTCTCATTCAATAAAAAAGGAAAGCACACAGGCTGTGCCTCGTCGCAAAAAAAAAATTAAAAAAAAATAAAAAACAGGTCCGGGTGTCACCTGCTGAACCAGACAGTGCAGTAACGTCCCCACCATTTTTAGAACTTGTTGCGGGTCCATTCTGAGCGCTCATTGGGAACACAGGTTGGAAATCAATGTTTTGGTGAAATAAACTGGTCTTTGATAATGATTCCCAGCAGATGACTGGAAATAGTTTTCTTAAACCATTTGTGTTCCCAACAAATGGCAGCTAAGATAGTTGGGTAAAATTCATAAAAGACAAAGCAAACTGTGGATTGAAATAATTGAACTCTTGGGGCCATTTGCCAATACAGTACATGTCTACTTTTCTGCTGTCTTTAACTCTACTCCTGTCATAACAAAAAGATTACAGATACAAAAACAAGTTTCAATAGTTTATGGTGTTTTTTGTACAATTTTCAATTACATGCAGAGCTGGTTTCTTTCTTTCTTTCTTTCTTTCTTTCTTTCTTTCTTTCTTTCTTTCTTTCTT
>NW_013952644.1:407523-409612 GCF_001266775.1 Austrofundulus limnaeus | reverse complement strand
CTTTCAAGGACACTAGTCCACATCAGTAATCCCATATTCTAATAGTTAAAGTAAAATTTAAGAAATAAAAATTGGAGTCTCAGTTTTCTATCTTAAAACTTCCATGAACCTTGTGAAACCCTCAGATCTCAGCTTCCAACAGCTACTTTATGAGAACAGCCTGCGAGACTGAGCATTTTTATGCCTGGCTGTGTTTAGAAGCACTTTGAGATCCCCTTTTTTTTCCAAGGCAGTGCATCATAGCTGCAGGATATATTACTTATGCATATTGGATTTTTATGACATTTCCTAAAGTTTWCTTGACTCGTGATGATTTATAGGACGTGAACTGCATTTTTCACCCAACAAGARTTTAACTTCTGCAGCTCTGCTCTGATCTAAGTTTGCATACAACATCTCAATAGTGTGCACATGCAAAACACTCTGCATGTTTAATAGTGTTAAATATTTATTATTCATGCRGTAATGATCATGGTGAAAAGATGCAAAAGATGGAAAGGGTGAAAAAAGTCTTTAAAAACAACCCAGGAAATACAGAAAAGCACATYACAACCCTGGTACACTCAGAGAAGGTTCTTCACCAGACAGTTCTTGTTTATCTCATTGTAAACATCATAAATATGTGTTAAACAGTTTTGTTCTAAACTTAGAACTCAACTGTTGCTTTTATCTATCTTTAACAGATTGTAAGCCGCCACTTATACCTGAAATTAGCTTAATGAACACTTTTCAGAGCTCTTAGGATGAATGCCATTATTCACTTGAACAATTATATACCAAGACCATCAAATCTGATGGAGTTATAGCCATTTTAGTCACACCCAAAAAATATTATTTGGTGCTCAAAGTATAATGTGGGGTCAGTCTCGCCCATTACCACACTAAATTGTAGCTCAGTACTGTATGTGTAAAACTGGCTAAGTTGTAGTCATTTTTACGTTTGCTAAGACGTGTTTGCTGTGATGGAGTCTTGAATGAACTTGAATCCAAAAGTTAATCAGTTCTCCATACATGCATTCATCCACGCATCCATCCATGGATCCGTCCATGCATCCATCCATCAATGGATCCATCCATCCNCATGGATCCGTCCATGCATCCATCCATCAATGGATCCATCCATCCGTGGCATCCATCATTCCATGCATCCATCCATGGATCCGTCCATGCATCCACCATCCATGCATCCTTTCCTCATGCATCCATCCATGTATCCATCCATCCATCCATCCACAATCCACCATCCATGCATCCATCCATATATCCATCAATGGATCCATCCATCCGTGCATCCATCCATCCATCCATCCATCCATCCATCCATGCATCCAACCATCCATCCATCCATCCATCCATGCATTCATCTTCTTCCTCTTTTTCCAGAGTCTGTTCTTAAGGTTCAGCAGCTTGAGCAAGGAGGCCCTCCCTTTCCCCAGCCACCTCTTCCAGCTCATCTGGAAGGATTCTAAGGTGTTCCCAGGCCACCTAAGACATGATTTCTCTTGTGTGTCCTGGGTCTATCTTCAAGTCTCCTCCCAGTCAGGCATGGCCTACGCACCTCCCTAGGGAGGTGCCCAGTAGGAATCCTCACCTGATGCCCGAACCACCTCAACTGGCTCCACTTGATGTAGAAGAGCAGCAGCTCTACTGAGTCCCTCCCAGATAACTAAAGTTCTTGCGCTCTCTCTGCAGCATCCCTGCAGAGAAAACTCATTTTGACCACCCATATCTGTAATCTTGTTCTTTCGGTCACTACCCACATTTATAAGACTCGTCTTTGGTTCTCAAAAGGAATACTGGTCCTGACAAGGTAGGTGTTTATACCAAACAATGGTCCTAAAATGGTAACAAAACACACACAGGCAATAACATTATCACCCCACATCCACCTGTGGGTGACTGTAGCTRCGTTTCCATTGCAAATGTGCGCAACACTTTGTCAAAATTCTGTCAAGGTAGAAAAAACACAGTTTCGCAATTGCAGTGTTTCCATTAAGTAAGAAATGCTATTAAAGTCCCGCGTGAATACTTTTGTTCTTGGGATAGGTCATTACAAACATGGCGGCAATGGATGTAAACACATGGCATA
>NW_013952644.1:403782-407421 GCF_001266775.1 Austrofundulus limnaeus | reverse complement strand
ATTTTTTTAGAGAGCAAAAAGAACTTTCATGATGAGTTCAGACAGATTTAATTTATAACAAGTAACTAGGTGTTAAACTTAAAAGTAAAGAAGTAAAAGTATAATTTTTAGGTTTTAAAAGTAACAAAGTAAAAGTCACAATTTCAAAAAATACTTGGTAAAATTACAAATCCTCAAAAAAATTACTTAAGTTCTGTAACAAAGTAAATGTACTTAGTTACCATGAACCTCTGATTTCTGAATTGAATTTTGGGCTCGCTAAGGCCGACATTTTAACTTGGGTTGACTCTCGACAATCAGTTGTAACTGCACATTCAACAATTACTGAGGGTTTCTTATACTAAAATACATGAGCATTTACATAGTGAAGGGCAATACTTTTTTCTCTTTATTGTTAAATTGCTTTGGTTTAGAGGCCATCACTGTCACGACTTTATGTAAGGCATCAGGGGGCTCAAGTTCTAGTGGACTGAGWTGTAACTTTCTATTCTCAGCAGTAACTGTGAGCAGCCTTGTCAAACCATGCTGCAGTTTGCGGTAACGGAGTAAAGAGTTCTCTGCTGTTGCAGACTCAACTCAGCAGTATTTCTTTCACCCTAACTGCTCACAGAGATACAGTGAAGGCTGAAAAAGATCTGGCATGCAAGATCTCACTAAAAACAGACAATCCAACCTTTAATTTTTCCAATGCAGTCACCTTCAATTGATGCTTTTATTTCTGCCATTTCTCCAAGCAAAAGTGATTATGTCCCAAAATAATCAACTGGTTACTCATCAGAGAAACATGACAAATGCTCCTTTTTTTTAATCTTATTTTTCATGGCTTGGATCTGAAAATAAATGGGCTGAATGTAATTATTTTGTTAGATGTAAAGCTCACAGCTACATGACGGAGCATGTAAAGCCTGGGCTTACGYGAACGAATGAATGAACTATAAAAAGATGGGAGCTACCTCCTATAGTGATGATCGGTAAAGATGTTCCGAAGCATGCTGGGAAATAAGTTGCGTCACAGTTTACACAATTTTCCGAAAGAGGAATTTGGATTTCAGAGTAATTAGGTGCTTTAGTGGTGAAATGTGCTCTGTGGAGCAATGGGTATTGCATGCAAAGATTTTTTTTTTTGTTTGAATCTGTGCGTTTGTTTGTCTGTTAGCAAAATATCTCATCAACCATTGAACAGATTTAAATGAAACTCAGTTGTTATTCGATGTACCTTTACAACCTTTACGAGTCAACCCGATTCAAGATGGTGGCCATTGCCATCTGACCATAGGAAACACAAATGTGGCCAAAACTCAGTTAATCTTACAGATAACAGTAGTAGCTGAACATTGTTCTCAGCACATAATTTAAACGCAACACATTGTCCATTTCTGTAAGTTAAATATTTTATAAACCACTGGACATATTTCTGTGATTTTTCTTTGTCACTGAGGCAAAAATGGGTGACAAATACCTTCCCTGGATGGTAAAATATGCAGCCTTGTACAGGTTTTATGAAAAAAAAAAAACAGAATGATCAAACCTGACATGGTTCTAATCAGTCACGCATCTTTCCCGGTTACCTGACTTGAACGTAATTGCTGTTTGCAATTCTGCATTTTGCTTTTCATTAATAGGAAGACGCAGCAGCGTGTTGTTGTTTTCATTCTTCTTGTTTAGTGCTGAGAAAATAACCTTTTTAAGCTTTTCTGTGTGCAACCAATATCACATAACCAGTAGGGTTTTATTTTTTTCTTATGGTGGATACAAATAAATTATAAGTTGTTAAGAAGTTGAGACATTGTATTGACCTTGTTGAATGCCATGATTTTATTTTTATTTGAGTCACGATTCTTAGGTTTTGAATTCAGGACTGTAGACTGCTCCAAGTAAAACTTAACTTTTATTTTAAAAGAAACAAAAAAGCAAATGTGGCAGCAGAGAGGTACATAAATTGAGGATAAGTAATAACAATCACAGGGAGGCTCAAGGAGAACTGGATGTGGCATGGAAGCTAAACAGTGCCAGACTGATATATGGGGTGAGCTGAGGGACTAAAAGGACTGGGGTTGATGGTAAATGGACAGCACTTTTCCATCCAACCAGGACACTCAAAGCACTTCACACTACAATCTCTGTCCTCATTTACCCATTCACACATTCATTCAGCACTCTACTAGAGCTCTCTATAAAGCTAATACAGGTAAAACAGTTTATAGAGACTACGCAGTGGTTTATATCACATTTATACACTGATGTGGGACACAAAGGTCGGGGTTCAGTGTCCTGCCCAGGGATAATTTTGATGTGACAGAATAGAGGTGGAATCAATCCGCCAACACTCGCATTAGAGGAACGACTCCCCTAACCACTCAGCCACAGCCGCCCCATGACTGCAGGTTTTTGGAAGATGGCATGGACACTTTAGGCCTATAATTATCCTCCCCCAAACACACCCCATGCTGATGAAGGTTGCACAACTTACAGACTGGGGGGTTGGGGGACGTACGGGCGAGAAGCAGAGATTAGAGCAACAACAGCAACAAAAGCTGTAAAATCCCTACCTACTTTGTATATCCAAGTCCAGTGTAATTTGTCCTTCGTCTTCCTCTGGCTTCATGCGGCCCATGCTTGTTGCATGCTTGCTGCTGGATCTGAATAAAAGTTTTGCCAAGACCCAAGGCCCACCCTCACCCTATTTCTAATTGGCTAGTAAATATATCTAGAATCTAGATATGTCTACTAGCCACTCTAGATTCTAGTGTTTGAGAGAAATCTGCAACTTGTCCAGAGAAATATCTGGTAAATCTTGTTGAATCCACTGATCACACGAAGAGTGTTGTTACACGGAAATGGGCCATCACAAAACTGAAAGAGACCTTCTCAAAATTTGCAGTGGGCATTGAAATGACGTCCTAACACCACTCTAGCCAAAAGCCTGGTGGAGTGACTGCAGCTGTGACTGGTGAAATAGGGGACAGGTGTAGCTGGGCATGGTAGACTGAATCAAAATGTGCTGAAAGAGAAAGAAGTGGCCAGTAGCACAGAGGAATACACAAGGGATAATCAAACAAAAATACAAGTAGCAAAACTAAACGCAGAACCCAGAAAAACAAATGTAACAACCAAGAAATGGAGCTCGACACCAACCATTGCTAATGTCCCCCGTCGCCATTCAGTAGTGACCGTTAGCAGTTTTGTTGAAATCTTCACAGGAATTCATTGTTTAAATAATCTCAAGGTTTAACAGAAGGATGGATGGATGGGTGTGTGACATCACGCCATGTGTCAACGGCGTGATGCCTAATTAGTCCACCCCCCACAAAATTTAACTGCATTCCTGTAGTGGGGTGGATCAGAATTGACCATAGTGAACTTGGTGCAGATTGGCTGATGTATGTGGATTTCAGAGTCAAACATAGGTCAATGGCGTGCTGTCTGATTTATTCTGTTTCACCAAAGGAATTAGCTTCCTTGGATCTTTTTTTTCATCCAAGTTAAGTTTTAAACTTTTTTCTAGTCAAAGATCAACTTTGTTAGAGCTACTATAACATATAAATGAGTTAACACTAGAACTCCCAAATCCCTGTCATTTGACCAACATTACATAGTTCCCATGGAACTGTCAAATGACAGTTTGAATTAGCATTTTTG
>NW_013952644.1:391269-403758 GCF_001266775.1 Austrofundulus limnaeus | reverse complement strand
AAATCAGTATTGCCACATCATCAAAGTGGCCATCTTGGTTGAATGAATAGTGTGGGGGATGTTTGCTAGTCGAGCACAAACAAAGAACTCAGTTTCAGTTGCAACTCAGTACAATTTGATACAATAAAGGACATGTTTGACTTTATACCAATGTGCCTTTACATTTTGAAAATCTGAAATTCAGATGGACAGGCAGGCAGTAGGCCAAATGGTTTGAGGATACTTATATAATAAACTGCACCTAAGTAAATAGTGTAGTAAAAAGTAAAAACTTGAAGTTTTTCAAGTTCAGCATCTCCCCCAAGAGATGCAAATTGCTGGATGCAAATTGCTGTCATGACCTATGAGTCACCGGCACCAGAGTGTGCAAACATGTAATCCTTAATCTCCCCTAAGAGATGYAAATTACTGTCATTTGACAAGGTCCTGGTAAATGAAGGAGTTTCTGGAAAATGCTGGGAGTCCTAGTGTTAAAGTGTTAAAAATCTAATAGTGAATTAATTTGTAGGCTTAATTTGTCAGATTTTTGACTCAGTAAAAACACGTTTGGGTACCTAAGGACAGAGAACGTCTTAGCTCTGAAAGTATCATTTAGAGCAGGGAAACTGTGAGATTGCGTTGCCCTGCTTGAGACGAAACATGATTTATGTCCCCACCGACCTCTCCTAACACAATCATTAACTGTAACTGCTATTTTGTTTCTATACATTCACATACTTCCGCACCGGGAATTTGTGCGTTTTGTCTCTTTCACTGACAGAAATTTATCATCCAAGCCAAGTCTTGCAAAGTCTACCTATGGCTGCATCCTACCTCTGCAATGGGCCCAATCATCAATCACTTGGAAGGGCCATTAAGCACCTTTTCTTCTCCAGAGGAGTGAGCTGACATTGGGCTTTAGAGGCCATTCAGCTCTACCTTCTTTTCTCCTTACCCCAGACTCATTGGACCTCAGAGCGGGGCCCCTGCAGGCGTTCCAAATTCTTCCCTAATCGATGACCATGAATAATGAGGGACTTACATATGAGATACATATGCTAGGCACTACAAGACATAACATGCGTCGTGCTTTTTCTTTCTATAGCCACTGTCAAGCAAACGGAAATCAGCCTGTGGCTGATGTGCACTAGCTTTGTCACATAACTGCATTATGTAGGGTCCCCAAAGGCTACAGCATAATGTGATACGCTGTGCAACTGTTGCTAGGTTTCTAAAACAGCCTTTCCTCATGAGTTATGTATTAGTGTTTTATTTTTCTGCAGCTCCGAGATCAGACACTGTACTGCTCTGTCGTTGTTTTGGTTTCGCCTGCTAATGTCCGGCAAACCCTCCCCTTTGGTAGTTTTAATTTCAGAATCAGGGTCTTAACTGTAAATGTGTCTTGACATCACAGACGCCGCTCGTGAAACAGGCCTGTATGAGACTGTCAGGCTGTCGGAGACAATAAATATCAGTGCCGAAAGCCTATAGCAGAGCAGCTGTTGGAGGCACACCCCTGGATATCAGCACACACACATATAGGCACACATACACTGCAGTACTGTCATCCCAGAGTCCTTGTCAACAGTAGCTGGCAGTGTTGAAACTGAATCAGGACCATGTCTTGGTTTGAGAGCTTGTCTTTTGAAAAGTTGRGATGTGGTTAGGCTGCAAAGTAGGAAAAAGGTTCATATTTTTACTTTAAAGATGAATGAATATACTCCAAAAGTAGGAGCTCATGATAGGATAAAGGTAGGTTCCATCCTGATCATCATCCCATCACAGGCAACACGACGTCTCAGTGGTTAGCACCGACACCTCACAGCAAGAAGGTCCTGGGTTATATCCCCGGGTCGGACCTGGGGTCTTTCTGTGTGGAGTTTGCATCTTCTCCTTGTGCTTGTGTGGGTTTTTTCCGGGTGCTCCGGTTTCCCCCGCCCCCAAAAACATGTATAATAGGTTCCCTTCAGGCCCAGGCCTCCCTTGAGAAAGAGATCTGAGATCTCAACGGGGCTTGCCTGGTTAAATAACAGTAAATACATAAATCATTGTTTAGCTTTTAAATCTTGGTCACAACAGCAGAACTGTTTGGACAGGGAGAAAGTAAGAACCTTCTAAAATGGTTAGACCAGTTTGAATGTGGGTTTCTGTGTAAATACTGTATTTAACATATTCTTACGCCCGACTCATCACTTATTGGTGCTTGTCCAGGTTCCCTCTGCATCAGGTTTTGACCCGATGACATTAGTTATTGATGAGATGAGAACAAGGAGGAGGAGCCTGTTGTCATATTTTTGAAGTGTAGAAAATGCAGGACAACTAACTGTCCAGAATCTAAAATTAACTTCTATTAGCTCCAGACATCCTATCCATTGACCTCAGAACCTAAAATTAACCAGTAATCCTGACCCCTAAAAATAACCACGGACCCTATGTGAGACCGTATGTGTTGCAAACCCGGAAAAGCCCCTTATGTCAGTAACTGACAGAGGGAGTTACCAGATGTGTCAAAACCTGACGCAGAGGGAACTTTGGACAAGCATCAATATTTAACAAGTTGGGAATGAGAATGGGCTGAAATATTATAAATTATTTTTCAGGGCATAGAAGTTGTTTCTCCTCTCAAAAAAGGAGGTGATAGAGATAAACTTCTGCTGCAAAGGGAAATATTCTGGATCCACTCTTTACAGACTGTTCACCATAAGGACTTAATGAAGAACTGGCGTTGAACTGCTTTCTGTGATTTGTGTCCTTTTTGTAAAAACATTTTTTGTAACTTTTCTGTGATTTCATGCATTCCTATACATTGTATATTATTGAGGCCTACTAGTTGTATATGTTTGTCACATATGTTTCTTTTTTGRGCTGATTGCCCAGCTTGTTTGTGATTGGCTTAAGTGTTTACCTTTTTATATAGATCTGTAGTTTGATCTGTAACAAGATGACGACGGCATGTAGCYGAAACACGTCCTGTTTTCTGCCCTTATTAAAACCGTGGTATTTTTTGGAGTTCTGGTTATCCCTTTTTTTATTCTTCAGAACCAGAGACCAATTTACTCTTCTCCCTTTTTATGAGGAAATTTGAGTTGTGCTCACTAAATTTTATTCTTACAGATAATACAGTGTCTTGAAAAAAATGTAAGACCAAAGTAGATTGCTGCCATCCTAAAACACAATCATCAACATTTTATAGGCTATAATTATATGATTCCTTGCACAAGCTTTATTTTGCATTGAACAAATTCTTATGGTTKTTTGCAGCAGAAATTAGCATCCAAAATAGATTTCCTTGTGTGTGGGTTTTCTCCATWTACTCTGGTTTCCTCCCACAGTCCAAAAGCATACATGTTATGCTGCTGTATGCATGTTGTAAATATTTTTTTATTCTTCTCTATACTTTATATTCAAACACCATAAGGGAGCCTCTAATATTGTTGTACTTGTTACAATGACAATAAAGATATATTCTATTCTATTCTATTCTATTCTATTCTATTCTATTCTATTCTATTCTATTCTATTATGTTCTATTATGTTCTATTTCTATTCTATGTTAGGTTGCCTTCAGTCCCAGATTTCCCTTGCAAAAGAGTGATCTCAATGGGCTATGCCTGGTTTAAAGAAATTAATAATAATAGAAAGTACGATTAGCTTGTCAGTCTCCTTGGAAGAAATGTAAATGTGTAAAAAAAAAGGCTGTAAATCCAAATTAACAGTTAATGTAAAAGTTGGTAAAATAGCTTTAGTAGGAATGGTAATTTATTGAAGACTAATACAGTGAACACGGTCCACTGTGGTCTAGGCAGCATTTGGACTAGCCTTTACTTTATGTCAGCAATGTTAWTGTGTAATAAACTACATAACAAATGTAACTGCAGTGTAAACTTTTATAATATATAAACTGATAAAAAAATGAAAATTGAAGAATCCGGAGACATTTCCAGCTCGAAGATATTTGTTAAGATGATTACAAATAAATTATWTTGTAGAGATTTTGCTAATAGCCAGTAGGGGTGTAAATCACCAGCTTTAATGTGATACAACATTATATAGACTTGTTAAATCCTTAGGATTGTTCAGGCAAAAAGTCCACTCAGACCTGCTTCAAGTCATTCTCTTCCTGTACAAGTAAATAAACCAGTASGGGATGCTTCATGGCTATACGTAGCTAAGCTAATGCTTCTGAAATGCACCCAGGCTGGCTCGGTAGTGTGCCATAAAACTGTCCAGTGTTCTGTTGTGTCTTGTACRTACAYAAAGAGCACACACTTGGTCCTGTTTCAACCCTGYGGGTCATAACTTTATTAAACCTAGTGGGTAAATTATATACAGCTTGGTTTGGGCACTCGTGCGTTCTGCATCACACACTAATACGTCCAGGTGGAACATAAACTCAAAATAATAGTTCCTACTTTTACATCCGGTACATGCTCAGAATTTTAGATCCTCATTTTTTCTCGTAAATATGAGATCAGGATCTTAAAAGTATGACCCCCACACACCATATTCTTTTCACACTCTCATATATTCATGCAATTTAGTAGGAATGTAGATGTGGCTGACMTACATTGTGCCRGCCAACAGTTTTATGATAGACCCCATATTTGAGGAGGGGGCTCAATCTGAAAAAAAGTGTGTCTGGACATACAAAATACTTATAACTCAAAAACTATTCAACATAAGAGTTTCAGATTTTTTGTTGTTTGACTCTGATGAATGGCTATTCGTGGGGCCCACCACTGAGAACCAACCATTAGCCTGAAAAGTACCTTAGAATTAAACTCTTTCTYCAAATTTGTTCTGAAAACTACTGAATCTACAATGGGTAAAACATTCACTATTTAGATTATTACACAAAAAGACACTTCAAAATGACTAAACCATTCCTTTAAATGTTTGAGTTGAACTGAACAAAATATTGACTTTATCTTTAGGTAATTTGCTGGTCAGGAATAGAAAACACCTCTCAGGGAGGAGAACTCAGAGCACTCTGAACATGAAAAGTTACGTGCGGGATCAAAACAACTCATCCTCGCGTTTGATGTAGATTTTATTTGAAGCGAGGTAAAGCTCCGCCTTCCCCTTTATCCTTTACACTTTTTCCCTTCCACGGTGTTAATCGTAAACTCAGCAAAAACCTGAGATGTTCCTCACAAGTCCTGCTTTGAAAAGAACTTTACCCCTCGCCACCACCACGCCACCACCCCAAAACTCTGCACAAATGCTGCGTTCTTGCCTTGACATTTCATGCAGCTGGATTTTCATTTATTTCAAAGTCAATGGCCCTTCTTTTCCCTTTTTTTTCCATCCTGCAGGATTTCTCCAAATCTTGAATGTCACACTCAAGTGCTCTCAGCATACTTAGCAGCCGAACCATCGCGCGAGGTGAAGGAGTGCATACTTCTTCTTCTCACGGAGCTCATCGAAGTGAATTGGTAAACAGGTCCCGGCCCGCCCATTGACTTTGCCGCTACGTGGAGGAGTCAGATTGACGCTTCAGTCAGATCAAACTGTTGAGAGTTGGCAGTCTTGCTGCTGACATGGACTACTGCACTCTCCTTGACTTACTGGCAGAGTGCTCTATATGTATGGAAATGAGGCATAATCACCATAATATGTGCTCCATCTCTTGTATTTAATAACACTTTCATTATAGTTTTTTTTACCAGCATGATGCCTTTTTCCCCTTTCTGGTTCTCTGTAATTCGCCTTATCCCCTTGTACCTGCAACCTCATCTTCATCTTTCCCCAGGAGATTTCCTTTTTACTCTCCCCTTTTTTTCCCTAAATCGTCGAGGGTACTATTTATTATTTAAAGAAAACTCAGACCTGTTGTAACATTATACATTATTTGATAAACATTTAATTGAACTATAAAAACGAGACTGTAAAAATCTTCTTAAGTTTTTATACATTTAAAAAATATTGTCACACGAATGTTTTCATATTTACGCCCCAAAGCATTCTGGGTAAATGATGATGCAGTGCGAGTTCTATCTAGTTTGGACAATGTCTGACCTTCAGTCCTACTCAATGAAACCAGAGAAGAGAAAAGAATGTAGAAATGAAAATGTGGATGGAGAACAGCGCTGCTTCATGGAAGGCATCTCAGATTTAGCCTTTGAGCTTTTGCGTTAGCTCCCAAAATAATATAGTTGGCGTTAGTTGCAAAGACAATAATGTAGCTTGGAGTGAATGCCACACATTTATTATAATACACAGTACATGTGGTGTTACCTCCYGAGCTAATAATATTAGCCCTGGAGCTAACGCCAACAGTATAATCTATGGCAGGGGTCTGCAACCTGCGGCTCTGGGGCCACATGTGGCTCTTGGTCCCWCTACATTGGCTCATTGAAAATGTGACCAAACCTAACAGAATATATATATTTTTTTGTTTTTTATACTCACAACAGAAATAAATATGTATCCAAATATGTGATTAATACTACTAATACAAAAGATAAAACATATAAGCTCATGCTAGCCTGGTATTTACTGAAATAATCCAACTTCTTTCTATGATCTTTCTTTCAAATATTTCAGAATTACCTTTAAATAGTTTGAAAATACATAATAATATGAATTAGAAAAAAATATATACCTGAATAGTTCAGTTGAGGTAGTTTTTATGAAGATTGGTAAAAAAAACTGTATACAGTGTTTTTTTTTTTTTTCGTTAATGTCAATACGGTCTTTTCATTTGTCCTGTTGTGTAAACATAATAATAAATAATAGAATTAACAACGTATTTTTTGTTTTTAAATGTCACCTCCACTGGCCATAAAGGTTCCTGAAAAGGCCTTGAAAAGGCCTTGAAAAGGCCCGCGGATCACCAGTTGATAATCACAGTTGTAGCTTGTTTTGCGGCTCTGAACACATTTTATCAGTGAGCCAAGGAGCAGAAATGGCTCCTTTGATCATAAAGGTTGCAGACCCCTGATCTATGGTGTTAGCTCCAGAGCTAATTGCTCGTTTCAACCAAGATAATGTGCAGAACATAAAAATTATAACAAAAATAAAAAAGTCAAACATATTTTTTTAGGCTTGACTACTTGTTTTAATTTAATATGTAACCTATCATTGTTGTCATCCCCAAAATGCATTGCGTCAGTAAGAAAATGGCACTGTGATTTAAGTGAAAAATGTAATAGACATCAACAAAACTAGATGTTTTCACGAGTCAAAAACAAAAGCAACTTTTGGTAGAATAAAGAAATGACATATTAAGACCAACGTGCAAGTAGACTGAGATCTCTAACCGTTATTTCCTATGAATTCAACCTTTTTTCCTTTCATTATTACAGACTTAAACATGCTTCACCAAACTGAACCTAAAACTTTTTTCTCCATTCCAAACAACTGGTCCAAATAAACTTTCAAATAAAATTCATAGTGTTTTTACATGATCTTGGCTGAGCCTCTCATTAGACCGGAAATATCCAAGTTAGCTATTCGTAGGTGATCAGATATTGTTTTGCTCATGATCACCACAAATATCTCATTATTTCAAGCAAACAAATCTGGGATTTTTATCCAAAGATCCAGCTGCTTCAGTCCTGCTGATGTCTATCCAAATCTGCTTAGCCTGATCAAAAGGGACATGGTCAGAAAAAAAGATAAATCAGATTATTTTTATTATAAATAAATAATGAAGAATAAGCCCCTGTGACTTAAATAAACCCTGCAGGACTCAATACCCTTTCTAAACTCTACAGATTAGAAGAAAAAGTTAGGTCATTGTAAAGAGACAGATGGGATCATGTTAGTTATAAGTTTTCTGTCACCAAAACATCTTCATACATCTCAGGGTGGAAAACAAAAATATTTTTCTACATTTTATGACAGGTTAGGCTCTTGAATCTACAATTAGAACTGTATATTTCCAAAAACAAAATATGTTTATGCTTAATCATTGTTCAARTGCACACAAACATGAACCTGTTCACCAGTTTCTCAAATAAGCTACAAATCTATGTGAAAAATGGCAAAACTGGTGATAGCAGATCTCAAAATGGCTGTCACAGTTGGCAGACAGATGAACGGGCATAACTCAGGCAATTTTACACTTAATAATCTCAAATTTGGTGTAGCCATAGCTAGGAGGCATTGAACGCACATACTTGAAGTGCTATGAGATCTTTGAAATTTTAATTTAACGTTTGGAAATTTTGATGTAATAGTAGTGTGATATTTTTGCAAGTAAAAACTTAAATTTGCACAATATGTTTACATATCAATGGTTAATGTTCTTGAATTAATCAAAATCTAATTTTGTTATCAGATGCTAACTACCATATGCATTTGTTTACCTACAGAAGCAGCAGGTGCAACTAAAAGTAGATCAAACAGCATTTAATCACAGCCACATCTTTCTACTGTACTCCTGTATGATTCTCTATTACCTCCACAGATTATGTGGAAAAAATTGGGTTGACACATCAAAATCCAAAATGCCATTTATGTATATAACCGGCCACCCCAATCTTTTTGGGAAACTACACTTTCTAATTATTATATTCCTTAAAAGTATAGTTTCTGTAAATTATTGTGGTGGCCAGTGGGGTAACTGAGATTAATCTATGCTGTTCAAAGCCACCATTGGTCACAACTTGGTTGTGCTGTAGTCAAGACCACCTAACCCGAGACCAAGTCAAGACCACAGTGTCTCGAGACCGAGACAAGACCAAGACTTTTAGGGTTTGGACCAAGTCGAGACCAAGACCAAGGGAGGGCGAGACCGAGACAAGACCAAGACCAGATTAAAAAAAGTGCCCTAAATTATGGAGTATTCTGTACACATGTACAGTGGGGAAAATAGTATTTTGTCTCTCATAGTTGAGGTCTAACTATGATGGCACAGGCCTCTCTCATCTTTTTAAGTGGGAGAACTTGAACAATTGGTGCTGACTAAATAATTTTCCCCCACTCTAGCTAACTTAATATAGAGAGCTAATATTGACAAAATCTTTGTGTGAGGGCAGAGGAAAGAATTTTGCTATAGAGGCGGAATGTTAATGTTAGTGATGGTAAAAGTTTAAAGTTGGACCCATGGTCTCTGAAAGTAAAGCACTGCCGCTGTACGATTTCTCCTGGTTGTTGTTGTTTTACAATATTATTTATGAATAATGTAGACAAATTTTATACTTCAATTTCTGAAGACACCTTTTGTCGCTTCCAGAGAACCACGGTTCACTTTCTGGGAGTGCTGCGTGTAAGTGATGGGGGGTGTGGATGGGTGACAGCCGGTAACAAAAAAAACATAAATAGCAATGAGTCAGGTTTGAATTTGAATCAGTAGCTACATTTTAAATCCAATGAAAGCAAGATTGTTAACAAATTAATTGGACAATAATCTGGCTATTTAGTGATATTTCCACAGTTGTGGTCTTGACTGGTCTTCAAATAAAATTCCGAGTCCTCAATGTCCAAGACCGAGTACGAATGCTGTCGAGTCCGAGACAAGACCAAGACCATCAAAAACTGGTCTTGAGACCGGTCTTAAGACCAAAACCGGTTTCAAGTACTACAACACTACACCTTGGACTTTGCCAACGTCCCTGGTGGTGGATAAACCTGCTACTTCCACTTTCCTTGAACTAAGTACAAATACTTTATTACTTTATTTAAGTAGAAATTTTGGTAATCTACACTTTGTTTGACTAAATATTTTTAAGACAACTTTACCACGACTCCTTACATTTTATGTTCTACTCCTTACATAAAAAATGTAAGAAGACGGTTGTTACTTAAATTTCAGTTTAGCTTGTTTTCATATAGCATTCTGACACCCTATTAGTTTGTACGATTCATCACAACTGCACATGACACAAATCATTACACACCACAGCAGAGAGATAGACACCAGTCCATCCCAAATGTTTCAACATTAGCATTTTAATATAACATCAGTGTCATTATGACCTTTAGAAAAATGTCTTTACGGGGGTCACCTTCCAATAAATGTCATTTTGGAAAATCTCACTGCTCACTTTAACTCAGTACTTTAATTTTTAATACTAAAGTACATTTTAAGTGAGAAATTTACTTTTGATACTAAAAACATCAGATACTTTAGGATTTTTACTGAAGTAATATTCTTAGAGGAGCTGTTGTCAAAGTAATTTTATGGTAAGATACTTGTGCTTTTACTCAGGTATCACTTTGAGGTACTTTATRCAAGACTGCCATCGTCAGTGTGTAAATGTGTGTATGAATGTGTGAATGACTATAGTCTAAAGCCCTTTACAGTCCTTGGACTTAATAAAGTGATTTACACATTCTGATAATTTACTATTTATCATTTCCTGTTCATTTCCAGTGCAGAAAAAAACTAATGTCAAAAAGTACAGTCACTTTTCAAATCCTTCGGTGATGTGGGGGACATTAGTGTACTGCTTATTTAAACTGAATGTGGACCTGCATTTTTAAAAGCTACTAGAGTAAACTCTTCCAAACCGCACAAATACAGTTCAGCCTTATCTTATTTTTATGTTGGATTTAACAATTTGAGATGAGTACCTTTAAAACCTTGGCATTAACTGTTGGAGTCAACCCTGTTTAATAGCATAATAACCCATAAACTACTTGATCAATTTCAATAAAACTCTTGAGTTTATTGTTGGTTGTACATCTCACACTGATTATTTTTTAGAGTCAACCCAGTTTAAGATGTTCACCACAACTAATTCACATTATCTAGTTTCAAAGAGGATGCTAAACAGAAWTTTACAGATATAGAGCTAAAATTTGGTGTGGTTGCAGCTAACGGTCATTCAAAACACATACTCTTAAAACTTAAGCACAATATTTTCAAAGTTATATTAGCACAGCTTAAAATCGGTGTCTTCTCATTACAAGATGATCTAAGTGCAAAACTAGATCATCTTATAAAATGGTCTTATAATGAGAGGTAGTTAGCAGCATTCCTTTTGTTTGTTTGCTTATGTGTTCAAATCTGCGTCATAAGCCAGTGTCTCCTGAATGTTTTTCTCCTCAGTGGTAACATGGTAACAGTCCATCTCAGCTTCCACCTGTCTAAATGTTTGTATTACACACACGACCCGATGTTGTCATGTTAAATACATTTACAGTATCTCTAAAAAGAACAAGCTGAGCTAACAGACACATCACCCTGCAGCATGCAGGCTGCCTTTCTGACAACGAGTTCTGATACGGCAGGTGAAAAAGCTTCTCCTGTAAGTGTAAACTTGAAGAAATCTGGCAAACATAGCCTTCATGAATACGTGTCAAACTACTGTATTTTATTAGTATTTAATTATGCAAGAAACAGTTTGGCTGTAACCCTAGAACTGCGTTTACATGTCAGCCTTGGAGTCTGAATCGGTGGATGTGATGACAAATTTAGCCCACTACTAGATCCAATATTAGCAGACAGAAAATGGTATTGAATAGGATTAGTCACAGCTTAACAGCAATGCCTTTGTGTACCTGTAAACAYGTGTGACCCATGTGGATAAAATGAGTCGCAGTGATTTTTATATTGAGTTAAATAGTACACATTCTCCCTCTCAAAAGCTTCAAAATGATAGTTTGTTGAAATTTGGCAATTTATCACCTGACCTGGCAACAAGCTAGTTTTGTCTGAGAGTTTAAATTCGAAAACTCAATTTTTATTGATGTAAAGTGATGTCATTGAGAATCCCAACTCTATATTTAAATAGACTAATCTCCAAAGTTCACAACGACCCCACAMATTATACGAAGGGATTTTCCGGCTCTACAGCAACTGGCAAAGAACAAAAGCCAATTTCAAAAGAAATTTAAAGGATTATTTATGAAGACAGAGCTGTTAGATAGCTTTAATGTTATGGGAGATTAGGAAGAATAAATACTTTGTTGTTACGGGGAAAAAAATAAACGTTTTTGAAAACTATTTTAACACAAATTTCAGTTTGCAAAGATCGTATTTTCTTTTCTGTTCTTTTTTTTTTTGCACTGCAGCCTTTTGACTCATTTTGCAAGCACCGTTCACAGTTTTGTGAAAACTCTAAAAAAGGAGGTGGGGGGCAATATAGGATTTCTTGAAAGATTGCATATCACCCATTGACTTTCATACCAAAGTTTAGGTTGTAATAGGATAAAAATAAAGTTTTAAAAAATTTTGCATAATCACACATGATCTGTCAACACTTGTAGCAGTTGTTCCCAATGACTGCTACGATCGTTAATTTTTGCACAAGCTACTGTATTTKTATTTATGAGGAATAGCCATTTTATTGTCTGCTAAATCAATTTTGAATGTTGAAATTTTGATTCTACTGAGCTCCTAAATGGATGTTGGATGAAAAAAAATCCAGTGCTCACCAGATAGTATTTTGTGCCCACAAGATTGCTCAGGATCTTTCAGATTCATTTTTGATTAGCTGTGTTTACAGAAATGGAAAAACATGACAATTGAGCTTTGTTTCCAGTTTGGCCTGAAATACAAAATAAAAGTTCCCGTGCGCAACTCTCTTCATCTGCTTCCTCCTCAGACGACCCTGACCC
>NW_013952644.1:388522-390530 GCF_001266775.1 Austrofundulus limnaeus | reverse complement strand
ATATATATATATTACAGAAAACAATGCTTCCCCTACCGTTATTGGGAAATGCCCTCACAACTCCTGACAACCCAAGCTTTTGGCTTTGAGTGACTGTGGCCCCCTGAGCATTTGAACAGCCCTGCTTTCATAGTTTCATTGAAATCCATRAGATATTTTGCTAACAAACAGAGTCGACACCAGCCATTACTATCAAAGTTTTAAGCTAAGATGTTGCCCTCAAAGTATATGTTGATGATGATCCTCAGCTACGACCTCATTAAGGTCTAACTCACTCTCTGTAGAACTCGCTGTGTTAATTTTTCTGTTTTCTGTAGTCAGTTTGTTGTGGTGGCCATCTTGGATTGGGCTGCGATGTGTCTTCTTTGATCACATAAGAAAAGTGTTCTCATCAATTGGCTGGATTCCCTGAGAGAATTAAAAGTAAACTAAACGAGTGAATTATACCAGACTCATAGGCAATTAGCCTGAAAACGTAATGYACTTTGTTAGGTTCGTAAACATTAGTGCCAGTAGATTCTATTTCAATTAAAACTGAATGTTATGAACACTGGGGAATCTGAATGTTTTCTCATCTTTGAGTTTAAGCCTCTTTATTAGCAGCTGCTCAGTTCTGACACTGCTGGCTTCAGTCAGAGCAGGTCACGAAGCACTACAACATGAAACAACTCGTGGCTTGTTTATTGGAACACTTCCTTGAATACAAATCTGCATGTAAAGGTGTAAAAGTTGCACAACGCCTTCCTCCTGAGAGACACTAAAAACATTCCTACATGTCTGGAGGGAGGTTACAGGTGTCTGAGTCCTTCAACTCAGCCTCGTTTGTTTCACGCACTTGTCTTTTTTTTTTCAAGTGTGCCTTCTGTCATGATTATGCTGTGTTGAGTAAATAAAGCACTTCAGGCTCGCCTGCTTTGGTCTCGATGCCGTTTATCTGGGAGACATAGAGAAACAATTTGGCAACATGTAAAAATCCACATGTCACCCAGAGGACAGGAGACAGAAACAGCCCCTGTCAGGGGGTGAGTAGGATCCTGTTGCACCCAAACGCTCCACACTGGGCCACTACTTGCCTGTGATTGACGGAGAAAAGTGCTTGTGGAAGCGTTGAACTTGCAATGCATGATGGGTTGGTTGACCTGTGTCGACTAAGTCTAGTCTTAGCCTCGTGGCGATGTTTGTTTGGTTTTCTTGCGTAGGTGGAGATGATCTCTGAGAAATGTGCAACAGATGAGACAAAACGATGCACAGAACTCTTTATGATGCTCCAAAGATAAAAACACTCCAGATTATTGCAATAACACTTTAATCAAAGACTGTTTAATGATTTAAACGGCATCTTCTGTGACAGGTTCTGCTCTGATGCACAAGTCTTTTAGTGGAAGAATAAAAAAACAATAAGCATTCCTGGAAAGTATGCATATCGCCCGCCATATTTTATGGCAGAGTTTTAAATGAAATTATTTATTTTGGAAAAGTACAAAGTTAGCCATTGTGGACGATCCTTTAATATATTATCTATACTTACTGTCAGCTACTACCACACCAGAGTTTAGCTTAATATCTGTAAAATGGACACATTCAGTTTGAGGGAGTCATCTTGACTCAGGCTGACTCTACATGTTAATGAGACTACACTGCATTTAACTGACCCAAGTTTGTTTGTTTCTTTAACCCATATTCATCCCATATGGGAATTTTTTTGGCATTTTGAACCTGAAAAATCAGATTTTATTTTATTTTTTTAAATCCGCAGGTTTTTTTTTTCATGTGTGGTACTAAATCGGATTTTCAAAGTGACCATTTTCTGTAGGTCATGTTGCATTCCTTCCAACATTTACATCAACTAGATACCACATAGCGGTAACATAATGACCCCCGCATGCACAAATGCACCTGAACTCAGAAGTCTTTATTCCTAATAAATGTCATGCTACTAGGTGCATCCCAAAATTGTAGTGGTTTGGGTAGGGGTCTTTTCTTTTCTTTTTTTTTTTCTTTTTTTTTT
>NW_013952644.1:380470-385127 GCF_001266775.1 Austrofundulus limnaeus | reverse complement strand
AGCTTCATCAGAGCTAAACAACAAAAAAAAATCTGAAGCTTCTTTGTTGAACAGTTTCTGAGTTATAAGCATTTTTATAAGCATGTCCTTACACCCCCTCTTTGGATGGAGCCCCCTCCTCAAATATGGGGTCTATCATAAAACCGTTGGCTGGCGCAGTGTAGGTCAGACTCATCTACAGTCCTGCCAAATTTCATGTTGACCGGTGCAGCGGTTTTTGTGCTACGGTTGACCAAAAATCTCCGGAGAAAATTGTAGTGGTTTGGGTGAGGGTCCTTTTTTTTTGGTTGGGGGGGGGGCATTGGTTAACCTGATGGACAGTCCCTCATCAGAGTTAAACAACCAAAGACATCTGAAGTACCTACAATATGTTTAATAGTTTTTG
Organism: Austrofundulus limnaeus; assembly: GCF_001266775.1. Classification (NCBI taxonomy): domain Eukaryota; kingdom Metazoa; phylum Chordata; class Actinopteri; order Cyprinodontiformes; family Rivulidae; genus Austrofundulus; species Austrofundulus limnaeus. Next base: position 384,742 of record NW_013952644.1, on the reverse strand, counting down.
AGCTATAACCATTTTTGTATGTCCAGATACCCCTTTTTCCACAACTTTGGAGGCTGATTTTGGGTGTGTGGGGGGAGGGGGGGTTGGGTTTAGGTCCAAGGTGTGAATTGAGTTTAGGTTAGTTTTAGGGTCAGGTACCTGTGAGGTTAGCCTTAGGGTTGGTGGTCAGGGTTAGGATATAAAATTACCAAAAATGAATGGAAGTCAATGGACAGGCCCCACAAGGATATAAAAACAAGTTTGTGTGTGTGTGTGTGTTTGTGTGTGTGTGTGTGTGTGTGTGTGTGTTCTGGGAGGGATGACATCAAGTTTGTGTGCCCGTCTTGTTAAAGTTAAGCCCGTTGCCCACAGGGCAGCGGCCGGTGGATTCCTCATCCTTCAGCTACTGTGTTCATGTCACTAAAACAGAGCGCAGTTGATGCAGCAGGAAGGGGAAATGCAGGTGCTTGTGTTTACTTCTCTTTGAACATCCCTCCCTCCCTCCTCGTCTCGGCGTTTCCTCTCTTCAGCACGGAGGAATGCAGATAAATATTGATTGAAAAAAGCTTTCAGGACAGAACAAGATGAAAAAAAAAACGTATCGCAACAGGAAGGAAATTAAATAGTGTCACAGTGAAAAGAAAGAGGAAGGACAGGCTAATCCTTTAATTTAATTAGGTAAATTACAACAAAATATCCTTTCAAAATCTGTTTGTCTCCTCTCGTCTGCCTCCTCCCTCCTGCTTTTTTTTTCTTCCTCTCGCTGGAAGGCTTTCGTCTTGTTACCAAGCAACAGAGAAACAGTTTTTCTTTGGTTTTGCCAACGGGTCCCAGAGGGCACAGTGGAAGCTCTGTGGCATCTGCCAGCAGCCGGGCGCGTGGCCACAGCTGGCTCGGGGTGAGCAGCAGCAACAACACTTCCCATCAGGCACCTGGGCGGTGGGACACCTAAGACTCGCTGAGTGCTACAGGTGAATAAGAAGTTCCAGAGGGGCTGAAAGGATGAATTGACAAGTCTTCTAACCTGCGATGACTCATCAAGAAGCCACTTCTTCAGACGCTGAATCACAAAGTTGCACAGAAGTTCCAACAAACAAACAAAACTTTAAAAAACAAAAAAGAACGAGATGGAAAATGAGTTCACCCCCAAAAAATGTTGACAGGCCCACAATGGAAATCATTTTGGCAATAAGTATGCTAATCAAAGCCTCCTCTGAAATGGATTCCTCTGCTCTTTTATTATGTTGTTTTTTTCCTCTCCACCAGTGATTGACACATTGTAATCTTGCTAATAAGCACCTCCAGTGTCTCCTTTTTCCTTCCTATTGTGTTTGTGTTTCAATAGGGCCAGCTCGGCAGGTGCGCCGAGTGTTTGGTTAGTGCTCAATATAGAAGCTAATCTCAGTTAGCTGCTATTATCCTGAAATGCAGGCGTCCCGACAAAGCTGTCAGTCTGCAAAAAATAAAATAAAATAAAAATGGACCCCAGAGGTCAGCAGCCAATCAAACCTCACATTATTCATTTCCACCCTCCCTCCCAACCAATCATCCACATCATTACTGGCCTGTCTCTGGTCATTAGGACGTGTCTTGGGCTGCCAGTACCTTCCAGGACCCTTCTCTTTATGTCCTGTCATCGGATTTTTAAAATAAGCCTTGAATGAATTGACTTTGCTTTTGGAGACTGAGAAAAAACAGGATTTAATGAAGCAGTGTTGAAAATTGTCACTTTGTGCACATTTTATTCAGATTTTGTGCTGGAATGATAATAAATTTCAGCTCAAATGCTCACAGAATAAAATGAAAACRTTAATTCCTTGTCACCACTGGTTGTACAGGTGTAGTAATAAGCTTAAGGGGTGAAGAAATAAATCCCTTTTTGGTGTGTGTTCTAGTGAAATCTGGAGTGAAAAAATTGTAAAACTGACTTAAAGTGATAGTTCAGATCCCCTTTCTGTGAAAGGTCCAACATGTTGTAGATATACAGTGGCTATTGGATGATCTCAGTTTGGAGAAAATAAATAAAAGTCTTAGGGCCCCTTTTTTCAGAAATAAATGTGGAAAAATGTAATGCAAGTGATGGGTGAGAAGGTGTCTGGAACATGGCTGCCATCTTGAAAGCTGCCATACTAGATCAAAGTCTAATAGTTCCAATGAGAAGGAGCTCTTTGAGCACATCAGAGAAAACCAAAATAGTTTTAGAAATTGATTGCTGCAATCAGACGTGCAATATCTCTTGTGGTTCAAAAGTTAACAACACAGAAAGTTTCAATCACAAAGAAACTGTTCAGCACCAGGGACAGCGCACTAAACAAGTCAGCTGTGCATCACAGGCAACATTCCCATTWGTTGCTGCAACTTTCTGTTTTTGTACAAAGGGTGTCCTGAGACTTTTGACTCAGCCTGTATAATTCTGACAGGACCGACAAGCTAATGGCTAGTTTGAACGTACCSACGTGGATGGCTGCCATCTTGAAACAACTCAGTTGTCAAAGGATTTCAAGTTGATAATTTTAAGTGCATGTCAAACTCAAGGCCCGTGGGCCAAATCTGGCCCTCATTAACATTTTATCTGGCCCCAGAGGAAAGATTTTAAATTGAAAATAATTAAATGATTTTTCTTTTTGTCACTGTATTTGGTGCATACTTCTCATGACCGTAAACTTTAACAAGTTAAGTAGACTTTACTGTGTTGTTCTTCTAGTCTTAAGTTAAATAATTTGATTTTTTTTGTGATGATTTCTTTTTTTAACTGATTGGCTTATTGTGATCACTCTTAGCATATCGAGCCAGCATTGGCCTTGTAAGTGTTGTTTGTTGTCATGTTAGAATTTGTGTGTGAATTATTTACTGTCAGACATTTCCTTTTCTTTAATTGCTTTTTTTGTTATTTATKGAGCAATGACCCAATGTTAAAGACCAAGACTTTCGAGGAGGATTTAAATGGAAATATTCAAAAATCCACTGTGCTCGCCTTGCCCACCATCCTTCAGGCTGGCATTGCAGTTGAATTAATTTCCCTCATCAAGCACATAACTTGGAGATAATCAGCTTGATTTGTAGTGACTTCTGAGAAGGTCAGCTGCTGCACAACCAGGCAGATGGTTGAGGTCTTCCACGCTCCTCGGCCCCATGCTTAGCACACTGAAGCCTTCAGCTTTCACTTAATGTTTCTCTCACAATAACCGAGAGCGACTCTTCTAACCTGGATTTGGGCCAAGTTGCCTTTTCTGGTTWTATTCCTTTCATAAAAAGTCTATAAAGTCCAAAATAAATCAAACACGGCKTTTCTGCAAAGCTAAAAATCACATTTTAATGTAATTATCACAGGTGTTCAGTAGCTTTAAGAACAGCTGAGAAGCTCATTTTATCGTTTTTGGATTGGACGTCCCAATATTTCACAAGCGTGACATTTCAATATGTAAATGGCGTACAGTGTGCCGGGGAAAGGAGAGGAATGCATTACCCATTACAGCTTAAAACTGAGTTGAATTAAAAGGATAGTATTTCTTGAGGTAATGCCTACTGTTAAGTATATAAAARTATTTCTCTGTTTATTATGTTTTCAGTCTTTAATTCTAAAGGGAGTGGTAGGAAAGAATGTTGTTGAAATGGAGGGAAAAATAGACAAAAGAAATAAGTGGTGACACCTTATTACCCACTGCCTTTTAAACTAAGATTATTCATCTGATGTCATTACCACATTGCTTAAAGTCCAGTGTAAAGTTCTCACAGTCAGTGATGATTTGGGGTGTTGTTTCCTCCCAGAGGTGCTGGAAGAGGTGGCTGGGGATAGAGAGGTCTGGGTTTCCTTGCTGAAGCTGCTGCCCCTATGGCCTGACTTCCAATAAAACAGAAGATGATGTATGGATGGCTTTGTTGGCTATAACACTGTAAAAATAACTTGTAAGATTTACTAGAGAAAATCCTGTAAACGATTTGCACTAACGTTTGGTAAGTAAATTTAAATGCTACAAATTCATGTAATATTTACTCTCATCATTATCTAGTAAAAGGTATTAAGAATATAGTTAAAGATTTGTGAATAAATCAGGTAACTTTTACTTAATGTGCTCAATTAAATAATGTAACATGTACTTGATCAAATTAAGTAAAATTTACCTGATTTATTCACAAATCTTCAAATATATTCTTAATAACTTTTACTAGATAATGATGAGTAAGTATTATATGAATTTGTAGCATTTAAATTAACTTAACCAACATTAGTGCAAATTGTTACGAGGATTTTTTCTAGTAAATCTTACAAGATATTTTTACAGTGTACTATAT
>NW_013952644.1:375020-380291 GCF_001266775.1 Austrofundulus limnaeus | reverse complement strand
AGAACAATGTTAACCTATTCCCTAAAATGATTTAACAACAACAAAAATGAATCCTACCCACAATCCTCCACTGCAGTCACATGACAAACAGCCAAACACAACATAATGCTACAATATGCATTCCCTGTTCCCTGACAACTAAATATCACCTACATTATGCCATCAAACTATTGCACACCAACAAATGTATTCAAGCAAAAAAAAAAAAAACCAGACAACTTATGTTTTATTTCGACCATGTCTTTTCCTCTCCTTGAAAAGTGAAGCAAGGGAATGAGGAGCAGCAGCCTTTGTCTGTGCATGCGCCCTCAGTTTTAGCCCAGAAGAGTAGAAGTTACTTCATATATTCATGTTTATGTACTGCCCAGAAAAAGCACTTAAATATTACTGGTAAAATAATATTTGCATTTACTATTTTTGTACAGTAATAATGATATACTGTATAATGTAATGCGTATTGTTTATTTAGTAAATTCTAGTAGTTTAGAGATATAGATATTTTTTGTAAAATTTAAAAGAATAATTAAATGAATGTTACCACACCCAAAAATCCTTTTTTCCAGTGTAGGGTTGCTTACCTTTTGCGGCCATCTTAAATTGGGTTGACTTCAAACAATGTTTTAGATTAAAATTTAATAATTAAATTTTGAGTTTCTCAATTGAATCAGTTCTGTGGTTCATGAGATATTTTGGTAATCTTTTCCGAGTAAAAATGTGTTGGCACACTTAAAATGTTCTTAATGTTTCTTGTTGAATTCCACACCTGGAGACTAAAAGATGAAACTTTTTGCTCCTTTTCTTGTCCCCCATGCAGTCAATCCGAGAGGTGACCGGCTACGTGTTGGTGGCTCTCAATCAGTTTGAGTACCTCCCACTGGAGAATCTGCGGATCATCCGGGGCACCAAGCTGTACGAGGGCCGCTACGCCCTCGCCATCTTCCTCAACTACAGGCGGGACGGCTTCTACGGCCTGAGGCAGCTCGGTCTACGTAATCTCACAGGTGATGTTGATGTTCGATGTGAAACTTTCACTTTTGTGCTTTTGCTTTCGCAATTCACTCTTGAGGCGAGATCACTAGGTAGAGAGAGAGGAAAAATAAGCCTCTCTGGGACGCATCAGAGCACCTTCAAATCAAATATGTTTTATAGTTATGATGAATCATCAGTGAGAAATGTAATATGTAGCCTCTTAACCTCCCCCTCGAAATGATTTATGGTGTCTCTTTWTTTGGGTATGGGCTGTAAAATATGTTGCCGTTAACTGCACTGTAAAAACTTGTTTGAGTTTACTTCCTTCTGTGCACATTTTCAAGGTTAAATGACTAAAATGGAACTGAGTTTATGATGCCAAGGAGGTGAGTTAGTGTTCGGTATGTCTAAAGTAAGGAAGAAAATTTTCATTTATTCATTATTTTTATCTGCTTCTTCCTTTTCGGGTCACGGGGCTCACTGGTGCCCATGTCCAGCAGTCACTGTGGGAGGGGCAGGGTACACCCTGGACAGATCTCAAGTTCATCACAGAGACAAATAGAGACAAAACAACCTTTCACTCTCCTCTCACCTAGGCACAATTTAGAGTTGCCAGTTAACCTAACATGCATGTTTTTGGTAGGGGTGTCCCGATACCAGTTTTTCGCAAACTGAGTGGGAGTACTTCACTTTGGGTACTCGCCAATACCAAGTAATTACTGATTTAGAACCTAAATGTTACACAATGACTTTAAAAATGCTTTTCTTTTATTTAGAACAAAGTGGATCTCCTTCCTTATGACTACAGCCCCTCTGACTGGATCAAACCAAATAAATAGCATGAAATAGCATTTGTAGCATAATGCAAATTTTTAAAATAAACCCAAACTAGAAGCACTCGGAGAGTGCAAACCAAGACCAATTTCCCCCATCCTCTAACAGAGTTACAAAGGGGCACACCAATACTACAGTGCCACCTGCAGGACACTTTGAAACCCACGCCCTGTGAAAGCATCACAGCTTTGCTGATGTCAGAGTGTTGAGAAAAAAATTCCTGAATCTGCATCATGATCTGGAACATCACCAAAATTTAAAGGTGTGTTCCTTGGCCCAGTATCCACATGTGGTAAAAAATTTCATGACAATCCATCCACAAGTTTTTGAGTAATGCTGTCCACAGACAGAATGACAGACAGACGGACAGACAGACATACGCGACCGAAAACATTACCTCGCCCTTGGCGGAGGTAATAACAAATAGGATTTTGTTTTAACTTGTGCAAATTTCTTAAATGTGGAAATGACCAACTTTTCGCTGGAACCAGGCTTTTAGGTAGGATTTTGGAAGAAAGCGTCCACATTTTTTGAGGGTGTCCCGAGGCATTGCCAAACTAAAACAGCGTCGGAATAACAAACAGGCCGTCCTTACAAAATGTCTGCTTGAGATGTAAACTGTAACCCATTCAATGTAATATTAATACCAGTATCAATACTACTATTAGTACTGGTCCAGAGTATTGGGAAATATTGTATGAGTACTTGTAAAAGTGCTGGTGTCAGGCCTGATATTAGCATTGGTGGGATACAACTATATACGTACGTGTATACTGTATATATATATATATATATATATATATAAATTTATTTTGTCGTACACACATTTTCTAACTTTAATTACTAAATAGGAACTCAGTGTTTGGTATTTCTAAAATGAGAAATCAAAAATTTGTGAGAACTTTTAATAAAAAAAATTGCTGACTTCAAACTCTTCTGGTTAAACTTTATAAATGACATTATTATGCGCAGTCACATCTAATACCGTGAGAGCTCTGTCAGGATGAATTAGATCCTACCACACTAATCTTTAGCCATTGTCTGTATATTTAATTAAGCTGTAAGCATGTTTTGTGTTTAAGGACTTTTAGCTGTGTTGGCTATCTTGAATCGATTCACATCCAGTAATTACATTCCAAGAGTTCATTTAAAATCCATCTAGTGGTGCGTGAGATATTCTGCTAACAGAAACAGAAATGGACACAATCTAAAAAGTATGTATTTTTAGTGTTTGTTTGTTTTTTTCAGTCTTTGAAAGCTATTTTTTTTGTTTATGTAATTATTCTTATGCAGACTGCTTTTGTAAGAAGCTATTTGTTTTTCTATATTAACTTCATCTTCAAACGTCTGAGTCAGAGCTTTGCATTCACCTAATCTTTGCCATTTTGATGTTGTGCAGTAGCGGAGTGACCTTCTAACCGCAGGTAGAAATACAGAGGAAAATCTCATTGTTGCTGCTTTAAATTACTTTCTCAATATACTGTACCTCCTCACTATATGTATATACAGTATTTTCTTACTATATGCCGTTTCCATGCTGCTCTTTCCAAACAGCCAGCTGCCTTCTACGTGTCTTATTTGCATTGATAGGATCCTCAGATTGATGTGGAGTGGCAGTAAAATAGCTCAGAGGTTCACGTTTCCCAGCATGCCTGGGAATCCGGTGTTGTCTTTATTTTTAATCTTGGTGCAAGCATTACCATTGCTCTGAGACAGGAGTGTGAGATGTCATTAAAAGTTAACTTTTCGAGTGACGACTGTCAGATCCAATCAGAGAGGAGACAATTTAGCTCAATCCAAGCATCACATAATCTTTTGTACACTTTTGTATTTTGTACCAAAGCGACTTAGTGCAGATCCAAATACTTCTTTCTAAAAATGAATATGGTTCTTGTGAATGCTTTTTTATAAGCCTTTAGGTTTGTAAAAAAAAATAATAATAATAAAATGACATAGTGTTATAGGTGCATTGTTATAGTTTAATGTCCTACCTTTTAACTATGTATAAAACTCTCAGGTTGACCCAATTTATTCCATTTGGGTAGTTTTACTTCACGTCAAAATCTGACCTTCTATCAGAGGTCTGAGAGCTCAAGGGTTCTGCGAAGCATCTTTATCAATTCCTAGGACTGCACTTTTCTAAACAGGAATCTCCAAGATTGTTTCTGGGATCTGTTGGAGCCATTTCTCCAGTTTGGGGGTCACAGCACTGAGTGGTCCAATAATCATGGCACCACTGAGGCCTTGGCTTTTCACAGCTTGTCTATTTTCCTCTTTCAACCCTTATATTACCTGCTGTTTTTCGAGCTTACTGTGCTCGATCTTTTGACTGTGGGCCTTCAGTTCTTACTAGGCAGAAATGTTGCTGTACACTATCGGTGCAAGCATATAAGTTCATTATAAAAATGTCACTTATAATTTCAAGCATGTATAATTTTTGTTCCACTTCACAATTGTATACCAATTTGTGTTGGTCTTTCACATTAAATTCCAATGAAATATATTTAAGTTTGTGGTAGTACTGTGACAAAATATGGAAAAGTTCAAGGGGTATGAATACTTTTGCAAGCCACTGTATATATTTTCTTTCCAATTGTAAAAAAAACTAGAAGCACTCAGAGTGCAAACCAAGTCCAAGTTCCCCCATCCTGTAATAGAGTAAATGCACTAAAAGCAGAGATGGAAACACATTTGCCGAATACGTTCTAATGTAGYGAACATTTAAGCAGGCAGAATGCACGGGATTTCTTCCTGGTGGAATCCAATGTGAAAAAAAAGGGAAAAAGTCAGACTTATCACCCGACGTTATTTGGAAAAGCTTTTGCATCGGTGCTATGTGATTCAAAAAAGCAGAGTTTTCGTCATGCGCRTAATCACACAGACACACACGCGTCTTCCTATCTTTGTGAGGACCACACACAGTGGTCACAACCACGCTCTGCACATTCTTTTTTTCCCCAAAATTTGGCRAGAGGTGGATAGAGTTGYGCACAAATAGCTCTCGACTTGATCTGGCCTCATTTAAATAATAGTAAAAACAACAAACAACCTTCGAGTCTGAAGTCCACCGCGTCACTCCTCTTCCTCAGTCTTCATCGATCTGTGTACAAGCGTACAGACAATGTTGTGTGTTTGAGGAAATGGGAAAAAAGAGGTTTCATGGTGCAGTCACGCACTTCCTGGTAACAAAACGTTCTCTAAATGCGCACCAAATGCGTAAAAATGTGCACATTATGGGAAGAATTATTCATCATTACATCTGGTTTTAACATTACTTTTATAAAGTTTGAAGTCCAACCACTGAAAGCTGCCACAGTTTTTTACAGAAGCCCTGTGAAAGCATCACAGCTATGCTGATCTGAGAGGATTAAAAGAAAAAAAATTCCTGTACCCGCAATGTGATCCGGAACATCACCAAAATTTAATGGTGTGTTACTTGTGCCAGTATCCACATGTGGTAAAAATGTC
>NW_013952644.1:372658-374750 GCF_001266775.1 Austrofundulus limnaeus | reverse complement strand
AGACAGACAGACAGACAGACAGACAGACAGACAGACAGACAGACAGACAGACAGACAGACAGACAGACAGACAGACAGACAAATGAGACCGAAAACATTACCTCACTGTTGGCGGAGGTAATAAAATAAAAAATGATGGCACAAATTCTGGAACAAATCAAGGCTAAAAAGTAAACATAGGATAACATGATTTTTTTATAGTGTACATTTAGAAACTTCCCATATTGGACATGTTAGAGGCTTGCTACTTTATTTTTTATCTTATTTGATTTTAGGAGAAATCTGTTGGCTTCTTTGCTCACTGGGAAGCTTTCTTTGCTCACTGGGAAGCTGGACACAACCATTGTTGTCCTTCCAACATGAATTCACCAAAATCCTTGTCTTCCCGTCGATGGCTGAGTGAGTAAAAATCACTTCCAGCACATATGTCCTCGGAAGCATCGCCAAAGAACAAAGACAAATGCACAAGAAACTGCCAAATCCTGGTGATCCATTCACAGTGAGGTAGCTGAAGWGATTCGTTGGCCTTAAAATTACAATATTGACTGGTTTTGTTGCAAATTTAAAAAAGGGATTGCCAAAGCGTGAATGAAGAAGATAACAAACTGGGCACAATCTTAAAACTCTCCAAGATACCAGAATGGCATTTGTTTTGCCTCAGGTTGCATCGCTGACATTGATTTTCTTCCTTAATTCCCTTTCTCTCTGTCAGAATTACTATTTATCCACATTCCTTTTTGAATTCTTTTTGCTGCCAACTTCACATCAGATGTTTCATCGAAAAAACCCCAAGTCAGTTCAGTGCTCTGCAGCAACTCTTAAGTCCCACCAAAGCTCACGGTATAAAGTTGGACAGCTGAAATTKATCACAGACCCTTTTTTTTCCTCTTGGCTTCACGTTTTTAGGAGTGATGGTCAGGTGATCCATATAAAAACGACAGATTTATTGTGATTAGCAGCGTTTTATGGCGTCTGAAATGCTGTGATGAAGGACTCCAGAGAGACTTTTAAGGGCTCACTAACGTCTGACGCTGGTGAAGCAGTGGAGAGCCTACCTGCTTGACAAACTCCTCAAAGAGGGAGAACCTTAAGTGCGTATATATCCCTGAACGAGGCATGATAAATATTAAGCTGCTTCTGGTTTCTTCTTTCTCAACTAAACTGGGACGATTGTTTAAGGAAAGCAGTAAAAATGTAATGGTCATTTGGTAGATTTTTTCATTTCTTWATTGATAAATAACTTGGTATAGTCAGCAACAATTCCTAAATGCAAAATACTCGTAAATCCTGCCGTTTCAAGGGGAAGATGTGTTGTTTTTGACTGTGTCTTTCAGCAAAGTATGTCAGGAACCACTGGGAAGGTTCTATTGAAACTTTCAGAAAGTAATATTTTGATGCATCTCATTAAGTTTGGGAGTCGGTCAGTCCAATTCAAGGTGGCCTCATCAGCCAATAAATATTAATCATAAATAAATATGAACCAACATAAACATGACTATAACTAAGTCAGTTTTACACATCTGGAAATATAGTTTACCCCAGGGGTTCTTAACCTTTTTGACCTCGGGGCCCATTTGTTGAACATAAAGTGACACGAGGCTCAGTCAGGCATTATAATGTATGGATCAAAATGATAATTATTCTAAATCTTGGTTTAATTTTTATTGTATTTACATCATAACGAAACTATCATAACTAACATAACTAAATTAAATACACTTACAGTTTAACAGTAAAACTCATGTCAAATAATCTCAAGACATGATTATGACAAACAATTTTTATATTAATACTGGCCCACAGCAATTATTTGAACAAATACAAAGGTCAGTTAACAGACCACTCAGGCTTATCAGAACATACATACATACATACATACATATATATTAGGGGTGCAACTGGATTTCATGTGGTGGGGGAGTACTCTATATGAACAAGTGGAATGGATTGGATAACGACGCACCAAAGAGGATCTCTATCTTACACTATAAATTAAAGGGAAACTGACAGATGTATGATCATGTATTTTAATTAATAGTGACATATTAAATGGTTTATTCTGACCACATTATATTGAACTTTAGTGAAATAT
>NW_013952644.1:370395-372598 GCF_001266775.1 Austrofundulus limnaeus | reverse complement strand
GTACAAATGAAAATATAGCATTTTTAAACTTTTGCAACCAGAAGCTGCTCTTCATATTAGTGACAAACAATAACAGTAACAAAGGCGTTTTGGCAAATTTAAAATTTCTTTAAAATACATTCAAAATGTTTAAAAATAAGCTACAAAAATTAATTTAAAGTGAAAATTAAAATATAGTTGTATCTGCAACTGTATTTGATAATGTTTGGAACTGCATGACAGAACCAGAAGCTGCACTTCATATTAGTGACAAATTTTGGTCTTTTTTGATGGGTTACCTTCATTTTTGCTTCTATTTCTCATTTAAAATAGGTTTCCATTCTTTGCAAGTTTCTAAGGTTCTTCTTCTACATATTAAACAAGGTGTTAAACAACTGAGTGGCACACTACCGCTACTAGTGGTGAGAAAGTGCATTGCACCTTATTCAAAATCAATGCAGTCCCACGGCCCTCTGCAGCCCAAAGTTAAAAACTGTTGTTCTTTTGAGGCCCTCAAGGTGGGCCCATTCTTAACCCATTGGGCCGCGGCCCATTGGTTAAGAATCTCTGTTTTACTCTACATCGCTAACCTTGGCAGGGCGCTTCTTGGAGGGGGCAGCAGTGGAAGTAGGTGGTAGTGGGGGGTGACAGCGGGTGTGGTAGCTGAGCATTACTAATGCTAATTCGTTGCTACAATCTCCATTCTCTATCTGGAAGTATTGGAATGGTGGGCAAGGTGGGGGGGCGTTTGGTAGGCAGGGCACTCAGTTCTGTTGACAGGGCACGGCATCCTCCTTGGATAATGGTAAGGGAACACTGTAGTAGCTGAGAGTCCTTCACAACACAAACAATAGTCATGACACCTCATGGCATAAAATCACACATACCACTATTTTCAAGGTTTGACCAAACAGCTTAACTTCATACTTTCTCTACATAAAATCTGTGTCTTTAACTCTGGCCTGAAAGGCGAGGAATGCTAAGCCATTGCAGTTTGCATTAATTTGTTGTAAAAAACATATACAATACCTCTGTTTCACCAGTTATTTATGTTCTCCAAAGACTTCCTGCCTATCTAGTTGGCACTCAGAACATCTACTGCTGTAGCACGGTCCCAGGATAGGCGCCTCACATCTCTAGACTTTATTCCATGCCATCTGAGGCTCGCCCAACGCTGCAATTAAGGCAGCCCCAGCAATGCATATAGATCAGCACTGCTCCTCTCCATTCCCACTCTACCTCTACTGGGAGAGGAATGCACAATACGGCATTTTTCTCTTTTAAGTCGGCAATTAGAGCAGCTCATTTCCCCCTTTCCTAACAATAATGAGGATGCTACTGTTCAGGTAGCTCTATGTAAAACAGTGGTCTTCAGTTAAAATTCAGTGAGGTCTGCCTGGCGAAATAACTCTATAGCAAAGGTCTAGATCGAGGTGCCCTACAATTCTTTAAACTAAGATTTACTTTTGAAGTTGCCAGTTTCTATTGTTGGGTCCATACCAATGTTTCTCTGTACCTGTGTTTTCCTGGGATTAATAATCAAAGTCATGAAAAATGCTTGGCTCCTCCTTCAAACGCCTTTTTAAACAAATGAAAAAAATGCTGAAATACAGTGTAGGCATTGTATCGGGGAACATAGGAATAATAGGTAAATCTGGTAAACATAGTTACTGCAGAATATTGGGTTGATCCCTTCTTGTCTCCGCACAGTATCAAATACATAACAAAGAGAAAAATTAAGGGCAACAATTTTCTTACATAACCCCTGGCAAAGAAACTGGAGAAAACTGATGTTTAGGTGCTTTAAAGGAATTAGTAGATGTATTACCATAAATGCTATAAAAGCTGCACCACTTCATATAAATTATCATTGTTGAAGGAAAAAGTTTATTGTCCAAAAACAAATACCATAAACTGGAGAAGAGCTATGTAAACCTAAAAGCATCACTGTCTAAAATAAATATGGAAAAGTATGTGCAAGTACATTAAAGTTTATCTTACCCCCCTGTGAAAAGATAACTCCGCCCCAAGGCGAAATTTGAAAAACTCATCAAAGTGGGTAGGGGAGGGGGGGTGGGTGGGGAAGGGGGGTTAGAGAGCGGAGGTGTGGCCAGGACGAGAGAACGTGACAGCTAGCATTAGCATAATTGATGCTACATGGAGAGTGACCACAGCGACGCAGATAGTTACAGTGGGGAAAATAAGTATTTAGTCAGTCACCAAT
>NW_013952644.1:367017-370361 GCF_001266775.1 Austrofundulus limnaeus | reverse complement strand
AATTAGCACAGAAACAGTACTATATAACATTTTAGACACATTCTAGACAGTTTATCAGCCAGAATAAAATATGTTTATCACGCAAAGGAGTGATTGTGTGTTGGTGTGTGTGTGTGTGTGTGTGTGTGTGTGTGTGCAAACTGCTGTGTTGTGCAACCGGCTCTTCCATCCATTCTGAGCCTGGAAATATTAACTTTGCGCATGAGTTTATTTCCATAATTACTGTAAACACAAAGGAACTTAAATGTTTGGTAGAACATAGATATTTGTTTATTTCATAGCTGATATTAAGAAATGAGTCTCTGCGCCTCAGTAGAGTTCACATGACGTGACGTGATGTTGGAGAGTCCCCACAAATGCTGCGCGCGCTGCAGCCTTTGTGCGCAGTCTGTTTGTCTGTCAAGCTTTTGCTCTCCTACTTACAGCATTTTCACAAGTTGTAAAGTGTACTTMCACGTGTCATTTTAGAGAAATCTACAACAACGTAAACGCCAAGTTTGAAACATCTCCACTGCCGGCAACGGTGCATGCGCTCCAGAGCGCGAACATAACTCAGCCTAAATGGATGAGACCATTCCATTGGGCATGATTCAGCTTTGGGTGGACTGGACTGACACAGTCCCGATGGGTCTGCCAGCTCCCTCTGGAAAGCTCCTGTGGAACCCCAGTTCAATCGCTGCTGCTGCACGTGCACACGTGGCGCACGCTGCTACTTGCTGCGTCGCACTCCCAGAGCTCAGCAGTGCCAAACTAAAAAATGATTTTTCCTCAAAACGGCTGATGAGCCTCTCATCATCAGAAAATTCTATCTGTTTATAAATAAAAGCTCTGCGTGTTTCACTATTTATTATATYCTCCAGTAAGGCTGAATCAGTTCCTGTTAAATGTATTTTTGGCACAACTTTGTGTGTCCTTTATTTAACTGCGTCCATGTGGATGTCATAATTGTTAATAATCATGTGTGTCTGCTGTGAACAATAATCATTTTCACATCATGAACAGTTTCTCAGAACCACCTCTGTCGCCAATAGAACCAGAACCACAGAAACGTGYGTACGCCAGCCCTGGAGTTGGCGTGGGGCTGCGCACATTTCCACGTTCAGTTGAGTTTTTATACATCCAGAGTTTTGCGTGGAAAATGGCATATGCAAGKTTTTTGTGCGTACGCACCATTGATACATGAGGCCTCAGGTGTACAGCTGCCTTCAGATCAACACAGACAGTTAACAAATGACACTGGAGAAGTGGCAGTGTGTTTGTGTGCACGTGTATTTGCGAAATACCTCATAAACCAGTGCTTGAACTTTAAAGACTCAGTTTCAACTAATCAACATTTWAAAAAATGATTATACCTAGTTAGTTTTACAGATATTAAGCTAAAATCTGCAATGGTATTAGCTAAGAATAATCTTGAACACATACTCTGAGTATGACATCTCACAACATTGTATGTTTCATTTACAGTACAAGGTTTTACCTAATGGCTGTGGCTCTTAGTGGTGTTCGATACTGCTAGTTTTCTTTCCGATACTGATACCAAGTAAAATTTGGCTGGCATCGGCGATACAGATCCAGTACTGATACTTTGTGATAAAACACATAATGTGTCTGTTAAATCTTAAAACGTACCACTTTATAAATAACCACTTTATAAATAATACATGACATAGTAAGTCATTTATTAATTTAAAAGTCTTTCTAAACCTAACCTTATACTTGTTTAGCACAATTTAATATTCTTATCCTTAAGAAATATAATAGTTTTTGAACAGTGAATAAAAGTGAGAAAAAATATTTTAAAAGTTGTTACTTTGTATATTTYGTAGCATTGTTTGTGGGTTTGCAAGAAGGTATCTGGCCAGAACTAATGCTGTTTGGGGGCCATTGCATGAAAAAGTTTGGGAACCCCTCATCTAGAATTTAATTACATTCAGAAGAAGCAGATTTTATGTTAAAATGACCTGCCATACATGTACAGACTGAGTGGCTGACTGAGCACAGGCCAAGTGCTTATGCATTACTCAAGCGGAAGAAAAAGTAGTTCCCTTCAACCACATGTTTAAGACAAGATGTGAATAGTTTAGTTATTTTCCACTATTTTCCTGTTAATGATATACATTATGTGAAATAACTAAATTATCAAAATATCGATATTTTGATTTTGGTATCAATTCTAGAACACAAAGTTCTGGTATCGGTAGAATCGATATTTCAGTATCAATCTGCACATCACTAGTGGCACTGTCCCATCTCATCATTGGATGATTTTAAGTTTAAAACTCTGGCAAGAAAGGTGGCGGGCAACATGCATTCCTTTACTCAGTATGTTGTGTTTAGGCAAGTAATCTGTCCTCTTGTTCAGCTTCACCCTGTGCTACCAGTGCAGCTCCTTCTAAGCCTAATTATGAGCCTGTGAACTTGTGTGACTACATACTGTTAACACACATCTCTGCTAACAGCAGTACTAATTACCCCATGCCGAGCRACAGCAGATATAATAACCGTCAGATCTAAAAAAAAATCCTATGAGGTGTTGTATATGAATGGTCTTCTGATGCACTTGTTCACCTCTTTTCTTCTATCTTATTATTATGTGAAAATGGCCATTTGAACAAGAGCCAAATAACTCACCAAAGAAATTCCCATCCAATTCGCAATCTGGCAGGAAGCTCCTCCATATGCAAGCGTGGAMGAAGCCAAGCACCCATCCCACCACTAATTTCTCTGTTACTTTCATCTAAATTGCTTCCACTAAGGCTTATTTGGGRGCTGGAGTTGCTCTGCTGCTCTTTCACAACCTGGCAACTTTCCCTAATTTAAAGCTAATTATCTACCACCGGAGTCTTTCTAATTGCGACATTTTTGTGTGCGTTTTGAAGGTATTTAGGCCAAATTACCAGCAGCAGGGATAAATTGATTAATCRGGCTCGTTATAATTAACCCATGTGCATCTTCATTTTTTTTGGAGCATGACTATTGATTTACCGGGTCACAAGGATTCTAAGTAGWTTCTCATTTTCGCAGTCGTTCTGCTCAGCTCGGATAGAAGAAGAAATGGAAAGTGTCATTATTGTTGAAGGAGATAAAGGGCTGCAGTGATCTGATGACATAACGTACAGTATATATTTCAAATTAAAGATATAAACTTGACTTTAAATTTACACACATGTAAAAATAACTCTTACCAAAAATAATGGTTGAGATAGTGCAGTGTATCTATTTACACATAMTGGTGTTTTGTTTTATTATAGCATTTTTATATTGTAAGAGTAGAAAATGGTCTCAGTTACCAGTTAATGACAGTTTTAAATGAAGAAACGACCATTTAAAAAATTCTCTAAAAT
>NW_013952644.1:362880-366277 GCF_001266775.1 Austrofundulus limnaeus | reverse complement strand
TTTACAGTCTTTATTTTACAGTTAAAATCAATGTTTATCAAATAAAGTTTAATGTTACAACTAATCATGGATCCCTTTAACAAAAAAGGAAATGATTTACAATAGAAATGCACAGAGAGTGCATTCAAACTCTAAACAGAAAGGTCCCTGGCTTRSATTTGATCTGGCAACCTACTTGTTGAGAGACAATAGCTCTACAAACTGAGCCACCTTGACACCCACATCTGACAAAGTACATATTTTTTAAAATACCTTGGAAGAGATTTTCAGATTTGAATATGAATAAGGATTCTTTTGCACACAGACAAAACTTGTCTGTCTTGTCTTTGGTGGCCAAAAAGTAAGGCGTACTCAAAAACAGAATATCAGCAATTAAGCATAGTGGTGGGGCATCAGGCTGTGGGGTTGTTTATGCACATAAAGCATGTCCTCCAAATGACTGAATCATCATCAGGATCATCTTTCAGCACATATGTTAAAGAATTCTAGAAGGCTGGACACTCTGAACAGGCATTGAATACACAGACGTAAAGAATGATTAGAATCTTCCCTACGCACATAGCAGACAAGTGTGGGCCAGATCTGGTGTCAAGTTGGCACTGCTGACTGACTGCTAGCATGGCAAGTGGTTTGTCAACTAGATGTGGGCCAGGTCTGACAATGATGGCTCTGTTTATATGATGGCATGCTACAACTGGCCCGGTTGTGGTTTGGTTTATGCGGTGCTGCCCCATGCATGGACCACCTCTGGCAAACCATATCTGGGCCACTAACGGAATGGTCATTCTTTGTGGTATCTGGTCCGAGTGTTAGTTCATCGTGTTAGCCAGAACTGGGCACTACACGCCCAACCTGTATCCTGCAGGTCTTAAGTCCACACGAAGGTGAAACCATGTAGTTCCTTGAACAGACCCYAATGTAGTGGACTGGTCATCAAATGCTCACATCTCTACCAGGCCTGAATTCATGGTGGGGCTTTTATTACCAATGTTTGGGATCAAGGGACGTCACGTTTTGTCTGGCATGTCACCGAAGACCACTTTGGCCTGGGATGATACCAGGCACAACAGCATAGTTAGTAGGATCATTTAAGCAAACAAACTCCTCCAGCACAATAAGGTGGCAATTCAGAAAAGAGGATATTAACTCAAATGCTGAGTATTTGGAGCAAAGATAAACGTTTATTACTACTGAATTTTTGGTATACTTTACATTTGTTTTAGGGCTGCATGATACCAGGATATCCTGCGATATGYGATAACAGTGCTTAATATTGCAAGGACAAAATGATTTGCGATAAATGAACAAACACTTAAGTATAGAGTGTTAATGTTTTTCTGCTCTTAGGTCAGAGCAAACACACAAAAAAAACAATAACAAATGTTTAATTTCCATACAAGCATGACAGTTTTATTTTAAAGAAATACAACCAGACACAGGTACTGTATTATTAATGAAACACCAAACTGCATGCAATTCAGTTTAACGGCTTTAAAATGTCGCCTTTTAAAACATTTTCTGAAGCTCTAAACACCGAAAAATGCCACCTTAGGAGAATGTTTTTAATAATAACATCTAAAAAGAAGTTACCGGTTTTTAAATAAATGTTAGCAAACCTTAATCTAACTGCAAATTCTGTCACTGCAGTTGTCCAACATTTTCTCCACTCACCAATGTGTTACGATTTGATGTGTCAGGTCCATTGTGTTTATCAGACTGATGSTGACAAAACGCCTAAATGCAAACGTTGAATCCAACCATTTATAACAGTTTTTTTTCAATACATCTATTGCACAAACTGTTATCRTGATGACGATAAATTTACGAGATATTGTGCAGCCCTAATTTGTATTTAAATTGTGTCCTATTTTAGAAAACCACAATAAATTAAAGCTTGTATTAAAATTTTAAAGTAACCATTATGTTCATAATGTTTAGGTTACAGTATAAAAAGTTTCAATTGAATCTTTGATAGGTAAATTTACTTTACCTTTTCTCCGCTCCTGAATAATGAGACTGTTTTAAAGACAGATTAAAACTGATGAATTTGATCTTTACAGTAAATCCTTTAAGAAGGACGTATAGAAATAACGAACATCAAATATACTGGATTTTCTCTTCTCTTTTTAGAAAAAAAAAGAGAAGAATTCAGTCACACTGAAACTAATCTTTTTATTCAGTGTCTGTTTTACCCGACATTCCTCTTTCTTGACAAATAAACGGATGAGCATATTTTATGTCTTTTACTTCCAGGTATTTGAAAGGAAAAATCCAGACTTTTCTTATGAAAAAATTAAACTAAGGGGGGGAAAGCAACCATAATTGTTTAAAATTTGTTTAGCTAAAAACTCGACTTCCAAGGGCTCTTTACTTAACATAAAGCCCGTGGTGTGATCTCCAAAAAGTGGTGTAATTACAGAAAGATCAAATAGAGCCAAAGCGGCTAATGCTAATACACACTCACTCTGGACTGCTGTGAGGAAGAGGGAGAGTAGAGGGTTGGGGCCCATTAATAATGAATCCAGTGTCATCATTAAGGCACCGGATGATTAAAACATATCTCCCAGCTTCAAACACTGCTTTGCTAGCCTCAAAAACTTTGCAGCTGTGGGTCTGCAAAGCAAGAGAGCCCTTCAGTTTGCTTTGTGGAATAAAGTTTTAGCTTTTTTTTCTTTCTTCTTTCATCTATTTCTCCTCTCTCTTTTTTGGAGTGTTGAAACACCAAAGCGCCAGTATTCCCCTTTTTTTCCCCTAAAATAAGAAGTCTCCAGTTTTTTGTGACGTAACGCAGCTCATAACTCCACACAGACTTTTCTGTGATGTGATGGTTTGAAGATGATCTTTTGCCTGGAAATTCTTGGAGAGTTGTGTTTTCACCTGAAGAAAATTTGTCTCAAATGCAGGACTGTCCTTTTTTTAAAGATCAGACTTAAATGATGTTTCAAAATGGGCAGCRTTCGTTGACATTAACACATGACACTTCTGTTGGTGCAGAAGTTTTCAAAAATCCATTTTAACCGTCATTTTAAAGGGGCAATATTATGTGTTTCTCAGGCATACATTCAATTTAATTCAATTCAATTCAATTCAAAAATACTTTATTGATCCCAGAGGGAAATTAGGTGTTGTTGTAACTCAACTAAAAACTTATTGTAGATGCTGATGGCTGTGGGCAGGAAAGATCTTCTGTAGCGGTCTGTATTACAGCGAAGTTGAAGAAGCCTCCGACTGAAGACACTTTGTCTTTCTATGACAGTCTGATGAAGAGGATGTTGTCCACAGGTGTGTCCTTTTTAACAAAAGGACATTGTCCACAATTTTCTTGATTTTATGTAAAATCCTTCTTTGCACCATAATCTCCAGAGATTCCACAGTCATCCCCAGAACAGAGCCAGCC
>NW_013952644.1:358484-361927 GCF_001266775.1 Austrofundulus limnaeus | reverse complement strand
GCTTAAAGACACGTCCCAGGGGCGTTTCTGGTCCCAAAAGGTGTTTCTGGTCCCCACCTGTCGTTTTGCTCCTCAACATGGCTGCCTGAAAACGTTRCAGGATTTCTCAAACATGCATGAATGAGTCAGAGCAAGGCTTTGGGCATGTTTTATTATGAGAGTATAACTTTATAACATGATATAAAACTCAAAAAAAGTGAATTTTACATGATATTGCCCCTTTAAAAATGTATTTTGCTTTCAAGCAGCCAGAATTACTTATAATCTTCTAAACTGGTATTTATAGGAGTTCTTCAGTGTCTATAAAGGCAAGAGCAGCTTGAACAGGGAGGCCCAGATATCTCTTTCTATAGCTACCAGCAAACATKCAGTGAAAATTGACAATTTCAAAACAAAATAGGCCACATTAATGAATCATCTAGATCTGGAGTTTTTATTTTTTTTAAATTTTTATTATTTTTTTTTCCCAGGAGGAAATGGCACAATTTCCCGTGGACTCAGAAACAAGGTGGTTGTCTTCACAATAGAAGATCTTTGGTAGAACCTTAGTTCTGTGTCACACGGCAAGATTTTAAAATTGTCGGAYGATTTTCAAAGACTGACAGAGCCCACACACGAGGACAAAAAAAATCATAGATATAGCAGGTTTGGTCCTACAGTGTGTGATGTACAGCCACACGGCAAGAGACAACACATCAACAGATTTAATTTGTGAACATTCAGATCCCAAATGTGAAATCACGTGAGACTTCTYGAAATYTTGCGAGAGTTCAGATGTCAGAGGCAAAATCTCACATGACCTCCAGAGAGACGTGATTTCAGAGTAGATTAAAATTTGAGATGAGGAAGAAACAATGTTGATCTTTTGTGGACTATTTTAAACAAAGAAATAACAATTCAAAATGACATTTACAATGTCCAACAGACTTTCTGGTGAGTCATGACAGTTTTATATGTCTTYTGTATTTTGGATTCCCCTCTGTGTTTACATTATCTCGCTTTCTGGTTGGCTACACGTCTCGTTCAACAGGCTGCGAGCTCGTTTGACCTCGGGTGAACACCACACACGCTGTGATATAAGGTCAAAAAAATCAAACATGTTGAATATCCCCTTTCGAGTCGACTAGTTCACTACTAACTCACCACCCACGGCAGGAACATCTGCTATGACTATCTTTAGAGCCATCACAATAATCTGGACTTCCTTAAGATTGACGGAAGGGCAAAATCTGTCCAGAACTCAGCATAATTATCCTGCCGTGTGACACAGCCTTAAGCCTACTTCACACTCCCTCCGAACTGCTGAATTCGGCTCGGATTGTCACAGTTTCATGACGAAGATTATGTCACCATGCTCTCAGCGCCGACTTGGCCGCCCCTTTTGCCACAGCCCACCGGCAGGACTTTTTACCCCCCTCCACATAAAAACWTATTGTGTGACTGGTCAAAGGTTTGTGAGAGTGTTTGTTCATGCTGAAAGCACTCGGACGCTGCATTWTTCTTTAACCACTCAATTCAGAAAAAAAAACTTGCTCTCAGAAGCCTGTTGTACCAGGAAGCAGACAATTATAAAAAATAGTCAAATGGCCAGAAACTCATATGGAGATAAAACATTCTGCTAAAAACTGTGGAGCTTTATCCACGGCAGATAAGTCTCAGACTTTTTTTCAGCATTGTAGACTCCAGCAGGAGGAAACTCCATGTAGTGGCGTATGCTGCAGCAGGAGGGGTTTCCCAGGAGCTCGGCGCGGTGTGTCTCGGGGGCTATGAAAGGTGAGTGCGAAAACGAACGCCGAACAACCATGTCTGGTGGGCTTCAGAAGGAGTATGTTCAGGCCTTTAGTCATTTGGCCAATCACAAGTTTGTCACTTTTTTCATCCTCTCTGTGTTTGCAGGTCTAGTTCTGGGAAAATTCCAAATGGAAACGAAAAGAAATCCATTGTTTGTTTTTGTCTCTAGTGACCCACATAAAAATTCGGCATGTTCCATAGGCAGTATATGCAAAAGCTAAGGGTGCCGTCCATTTAGGAGGCAACAAAAATGGGGCRAAAAAGTATTCTCTAACTTTTCATCAGAGTATAGTTGATTTAGTCTGTAGAATAATCACTGGTTTCTAACATTTATGTAGGAAACTTGTTCTGTGGGTTTCTCAGCCTGTTACTACATRAGGTGTTCTATCAGGGGTGTCAAACTCATTTTCACCGAGGGCCACATGAGCTTTTGGTGGCCCTCGAAGGGCCACTTGTAATGACCTTTGATGTTTCATGTTTAATTTTGACTAAACAGAGTTTTAACACGTCCTCTTTTAAACACTGAAAATAACTAAGTATATGACTGACTAAATCTGTAATAAATACAGAAATATTATTAAAAGTAAAACTAATAAAGTTTTACTCAATGATGGATTTCTAGTGAGTAGCTAGTATGCATTATTGCAGATTTAGTTTATGTTTGATGGTGACTTTAAAGCAGCTTATTTTCAGACATTAGTACTGTKCTATCCAACTAAAYTGCTCAGTTACTTCAAGCCAACAGCTCAGGGACAGGAATTATTTTAAATTTATTTTTTATTCAATTTATTTTTATTAAATTAATTTTGTTGCATTTAACCATAAATTTAAAGTTTACCATTGATATAAGAAACAAATTTCATGTTAAGTAAAAAATTAATAAAAAAATTTTTTGAGCAAGAATACTGTTTCCTTTCACGATCTTTGTTTTTATTTCTGTTCATGTCTTGCCGTTTGCTGTTCATCTCCTGAATTAATTATTGCTCAAAAGGTCTTCCCGCAGACCTACTGGTTTGTTCATTATTTATTTACTTAGTTTATTCTTGCATTTTGTTCTTTGTGAATTTCTATTTAGTTTTCGTTTCCTGATTTATTATGTCCTCTTTAGTTTTTGTTTATATTTTACATGTTTTGGTCTTCTTTGTTCCGCTCTGTGTTGTGTTTTTCTGTTCCTGAGTTCAGTCTGTGTGGAACAAGACTGGGCAAATGTGCTCCTTTTTTTTTCTTCAGCCTGCACAGTCCAGAGATTTATGTAAGGGTAGCATAGAAACCCAGGCTGACAAAACACCTGTTATAACTAGGGATGAGTACCAAATTCAGTACKTTTTWAAGTACAGACCGAATTCTGTCGGTACTACCGAGAACCTATTCAYGTAACATCAAACGGWACCATGTTTYGGTACCTAAAYGCATCATTGKGACCGKWTTGGCRTAAGAGTGGTGAGTTTTCCATGCTTGTCCTGAACGCAGCATTGTRCAATAGCGTAATGACGTCAGCAGCCGCTKGTTCAGTAAAAAGAGCTCAGTTTGTTCGTAGCTTGAAAGCCTCGCAGCTCCTGGAGTAAAACTCACTGAACAGACCGCCTCTGAATTATCTGGTGGATTAATTATCTTGTGAGCACGACGTTCACTTGCTCAAAGTAAATAAAGTA
>NW_013952644.1:349338-357609 GCF_001266775.1 Austrofundulus limnaeus | reverse complement strand
GAATCGATTCAAATGCCAAAGGTACCCATCCCTAGTTATAACACCGGAAAAGGTGCTGGACTCGGGAAAAAAAAAGTTCCTGTAAGCTTACGTATGTGTAAACTTAAGACGTGGTGGTACCATCTACCAGTGCGGACCGGCCCACTTAAAACATAGCAGATAACTGAATCAGCTGTGATTGCACAACGACTTCTGGATCATAGCGAAGGATGAAGAGAGATGGATAGGTCTAAGAASTGGACTAAACTGACTCGAGGTTTGTCTTTTCCATTAGTCATCCTCCCTTAGACCAATAGTATATGTTAAACTCCTGCTTGCCCCTAAGAAAAGAAAATAACCAACCTGTTTTATTCTAAACCTGCTCATCAAAGCTGAGCTCATTTTTAAGAGATTAGCATAAGTTGTAACCAAACATTTGCTTCTTGTAGTCAACCTTTTATTTGTTCTTCAATAAGATATATCTTACYACTTTTGAATCCTATTGGATCACCTCCAGTGGAATTTGATGGCTTGCCTTTCCGATGCCGGGATGTTTTGCTTTGACAGTAATTATATATTCAGATTGTTTGCCACGAGGCACACAGTACTCTTCTGACATTGTTATATAGTTGTGAGCTGTGGGGTCCAGAGGATGTTTGTGTGATGTCAGTCTCTCCCAGGCATCTGCAACCTCTTTGACTTTTGTTCATTTTAATGACATTTTTTTAAATTGTCCACCTCAGTCCAAGCCCTCTGGAAATCTKTTTTGTCGGTAAGAGTCTGTTAGAGGACAGACAGTTAGTAGCAATGAAGGCGTCATTCACATTGACACATTAAAAGGGCTTAATTGTGACTTCTGTTATTTGTAACAGTTATAATTTTAAAATATTCAACGTTGTTTACAAAAATATTATAGTTATGTATATTTTTGTAATTTTTTTTTATTTAAAACCTGCTACAGCAGAGTTGATGATTTTAATTTTTTTATGTTGGGCTCAAGTTTGGCTTTTAGCAACAGGTGCTAATTCTAGCCTCTTCTTTTAGTAACACAGAACAATGATTGACAACTGAAACATTAGTGTTTATTTACTAAAAGAGTGTTTAGCCTTTTTAAAATAAAAATTAAATAACATGAAAAAGTCTCTGAAGCCAATTTTATGTAAAAACAGCCTGCCATACACTTTAGCTGTTGCTGAAAATGATCTGCTGCAATCCAAGAGATGGATTTTGGAAGCAAATGAGCAAGCGCATATCCAGATCTTATTTTCATCTTTGTGGTTAACAAAATGAATAAATAAATAAATAAATAAATAAATAAATAAATAAATAAATAAATAAATAAATAAATAAATAACTTCTTCTGACTCAGATGTACAAAAATCCAGCTACTGTTAACACTTCGCTCTGCGCGACGTACATTAGGAGGGAGGGAGAAATTATGAGGATTTATTCTCCGCGACACAATATTTCTGTTAAATACGAGAAAATATTGAAACTTATTATGTTAGTATATTAGAAAAAAAATGTCAAAATTTACTCCCATGATTAATTTAACCCCTCAACTTTATAGTTAGGGTGTTTGGGTGAGGGAGTCTGTTTTGGGGGTGGACTGCCCGTTTTGTACAATGGTAGGGGAAACACTGAAGATTGTTTCAACTTTTTTTTTCTGCTCATCACACAACGTAGACAAAATTCTCTGAAAGCAAAAAGTGTGTTTTCATACTCTCATTGATYTTAATAGTTTCTGAAACTTATTTTTTCCTTGAGATAGTAAAGTGTATAATTTATTGCATCTACACAAAACACTGTGGATCAGGGGAGTCAAACTCATTTCCACCAAGGGTCACATCAGCATTGTTTGCCCTGAAAGGGACAGTTGTTTTTTATTTTGTATTTAAATGCAAATAAACACATTTCTCATCTTATTGCTAGAGCTGTGCACCACTAATAAATAATAACTGAGCTCTTTGTGGTTATTTCTGCATAGAATCAGCATTTTAACACGTCCTCTTATAACCACTGAAAAGTAAATGGTAAATGGCAAATGGACTGTACTTAATGCCTTTCTGTCCAACTAGGATACACAAAGTGCTTTACATATTTACCCATTCACACTCACATTCACTCAGCACTCTACTATGGCTCTATACAAAGCTAATACAGGTAAATCAATCTAAAGAGACTAATCAGWGCTTTAAATCACATTCATTCACCCATGGGACACACATCAGAGGCAGTGGGGGTTCAGTGTCTTGCCCAGCGGGGAATCAAACCGCCAACTCTCACGTTAGAGGAACAAACCACTCTGTCACAGCTGCCTAAAGTACCGCGTGTACGACTGACTAAATTGGAAATACTATTAAAAGTGAAAGTAAGAGAGCTTTACTTACAGTTTATTTGTGGTGAGTAGCTCTCCAAGTTTCTGAGAATTCTCACTAGATGGGGCATTCTAGTTCAATTTAAGACTTGTAAGTGGGAAATTCCCACTTCCCAGTAAAACTGGGCAGAAAGAAATGTAGTTGAAGAAATTGCAGCTTAATGGAGATTTTACAGGGCAAATTTTACAGGCAACTTTTTTTTGTCTTAGGCTTACTTTATAGTCAGCATTTCCATCTGCCTTTTTTTAAAGAATGTTTTTTKTATTAGTTTATGTTTATTAGTGTTCAACATGGAGGAGAAATCACAGAAGCTAAAGGGTTGGGTTCTTGCTGGCTCTCACATTAAATTCACCATCGAGCCAGATGGAGGCAATTTACAGTTTGTAGCATGTGTGTGTGTGTTTTTGTTCCAAAATATTCAAGTGGAGGTATGAGTGCAGCATCTCTTTGCCAGAAAATGACAAATTGCCCATTAGCCCATTACAAGTATCAGTTTTAATGCAGAAGGGTTAGCTCTGTTTTCAGCTCTTCTTAAGCATCTTTCAGCATAAAAACATGAAATGAGTTCAATTTGAGTTGCAAAACATATGTTGGACCATGGGTTTGCTTGTCCAATCATGTCGCTGAACTCTGGCAAAACTAATTTTTGTTGTTATTTTGTTCTGTGTGAGTGCTTCACATTCCGATCCGAGCTGCTCTGCAGTTTCCATGCCGTCATGGCTCCCCGGGGCTCGTTCAGTGCGTGCTCTAWATTTTAGTTTTCATGTTGCTATCTTGAACAATTTTACCCAAACACAATTTCCAGTTCAGTCTCGGAGGCAGACTAACTTGTCGGGGTAACTCCACTGTAAAACAACCTGTCACGGACGTTGAGGAAAAAAACAACGCGGCGCAGCAATTCTGAGGTTGTTTGTTCCAGGAGTGGCAATTTATTTGAGTGAGCTGCTTGACCTCCGGGTCAGAGAGAGCCATTAAAAAGCGCTGTGTAAAACTTCAAAAACACAGCTGTTTTTGCTGAATTATGACTTTTTAAACTTGACAGATTTTTAATTTTCTCTATTTTGTGAGATAAAAACAACTTATTAAAAAGGGATAGAATTCCTTGAATGTCACCCGTTCGTCTTAGGTTAAAAAATGATCCAAATGAAGCCTTTTCGGTCAAATTTTTAAAGGGATCCATGATTAGTTGTAACATTAGACTTTATTTTATAAACATGTATTTTTACTGTAAAATAAAGACTGTAAAAATACTGTAGGATGTTCAGTTTTTATAAATTTTAAACTAAAAGTTTAAAAATATATTAAACGGATGGGGCCACTTTATTTATATGCAAAGCATTCTGGGTAAATGATGACATCAACTAGGTCATCGGTGCGAGGCTGCTAGTGAGCTGTATCCACCCTGAAGGTTAATCTTGGACAATATCTGATGATCGACTCTTTTAAATGAAACCAGAGAGCGTTGACAGAGAGGAGAAGGTAGAAATGACTCAGCCTGKAACTGAAAATATAGATGGAGGACAACAGAGCTGCTTCATGGAAGAAGAACCTCAGCTCAGCTAGTTAGTTGCGCAAGCGCCGAACTAATACATATAAGGCAATATAGTGTCAGCGCTAGCACAAAGGCTAACAGGCTAAGCTGAGGTTCTTCTTCCATGAAGCAGCTCTGTTGTCCTCCATCCATATTTTCAGTTACAGGCTGAGTCATTTCTACCTTCTCCTCTCTGTCAACGCTCTCTGGTTTCATTTAAAAGAGTCGATCATCAGATATTGTCCAAGATTAACCTTCAGGGTGGATATAGCTCGCTCACACCGAGGATTCTATCCACATCATCATTTACACAGAATACTTTGTGTGTAAATAAAATGGCTCCATCCATGTTAAAATATATTTTTAAAAATTTAGAAAAATCTAAACAGCCTACAGTATTTTTACAGTCTTTATTTTACAGTCTTTATTTTACAGTTAAAATAAATGTTTATCAAATAAAGTCTAATGTTACAACTAATCAGGGATCCCTTTAAAATAGCATTATGCAATATTTGACATGATCTGTTACAGTGTGTCTTTTATTACTCTCAACTACCACCACACCAAATTTTACATTGATTTCTAGAGAATTAATTGAATTTTAGCCAATTTTGTGTTTTCCTACACAAGTTGGCTGTAGAAGCTATCTTGAACTGGATTGACACCAAAACATAAATAGATGTATATGTCAACCAAATGAATAATTCATGATAGTTTCATCAAAATCCATCAATTGGCTCATAAGATATTTTGCTAACAGTCGTACGGCGTTGACTCCAATAGCTAATGGCAAGGTTTGCAAAATGTGTGGCGCTTGAAGAAAGTTTTAGGGAAGATCTCAGCTACTTCTACACAAACCTTTAGCTCAATATCTGTAAAATTACCTGAGATGTAACCAATTTAGTGTAAGCAAAGATAAATTATCTATAGGAGCCATTTTGAAATGTGTTAACCCAAAAGTTAATAATTGGATGTATACCCAATAAAAACTTCCTGAGGATTTCACTCAAGTGTGTCCAGTGGTCCATGAGATATTTTGCTAACAGACAACCATGATTTCTTTTCAACAATTAATGCAAGGCTGTTGCACTGCGTGTGCAGCCCTTAACATATGCGCTGGGGTTGAATATCAGTTACTACCACACTAATTTTAAACTCAAAATCAGTAAAAGTGGTTGAATTGTGGCCATATTTGGCGGTGTACCAATTCAGGGGTTGTGTCCTTCGATGGCCGAATTCGTCGGCCGCTTATGTCACAAAGCTGCACCCTTAGGCTGTCCCAATTCAAAGACTTCTCCGATGTGGCCCACAAATGCGTCCTTTTTCCCCAATTTGAAGAACAGGTCCGGTGGATCCTTCTCGACCCACCGTATCCCATAATGCATTGCAGGCCGACAATTTTGCTTGTAATGGYAGACAAGGCGAGAAAGAGGAAAAGCGATGTGGCGGTACAACAATTGAAAGTTTAAAGCGGTTGTGTTATTAATGCTTTTGTCATTTGTATAGACATTTTTTTATATTATTCTTGTCAGAAATCAAATGAGCTTATAGAGGAATAAACGTCCATGAACAGCAGGTCTGTTAGTTCTTAAAACATTGCCTCGGAGCTTATTTTGTTGTTTTATGATGTTAATAATACTAATATATTGGTGTTTTGCTAATTTCTATTCATTCTTGCTACTGTTAATTGTCGTCACGGTTGCTAGGTGGCGTGGCATATATCAGGATAAGGGYRGGAATAAAGCAGAYGGCTAGACTGTCAAAAATCACAGCCAATTTTTCCCAGTCTTCGCAGTCTACCAAGGACCTGGCCCACCTAAACTGGGYAGACTAGGTGAATTTGGACACAGCCTTTGTGTTTGTTAAATGCAGTTAGCTGTGGTGTCCATCTTGAATTGGATTAATCAGCTGTAGCTACATCCAATAATAACATGAAAATTAGTTGTGTGGTTTGTTAGATATTTTGCTAACTTTACAGAACAATGGACRCCTGACAACGAGTAATACAACTTTTGTCCAAACAAACAGGTGGTAGCTGTGTGGGGATAAATAAGGATGGCTGAATTAACCTCCTCCTTTCATACAAGTGTTGACCGTGCCATTGGCTACCGTTATTAGTATTCAGCGACCCTCTCGTCTGTTTGGCTGGCTCTTTTGTTTGCCCGTGCTGATTGGAGGGCCTCTGCTTAATTTAGATGCAGGGAAGCGGTGACAGAAGAGGGGCTTATTAGGACTCTGAGCCCATCCGGCCTTTAAGTGCAGAGTCTCCAACTCCATTTTCATTTGCCTCCATTATTGAATTTGCTGCCTTCTCATTCACCATGATTGCATTTTGTGTCACCCCTAAAAAAAATAAGGATATAAAAATTTACCTGAAAGGTACTGTGGCCCTCAAAAGGGAGGCTTTTAAAAGTTTAACCACRACTCTCAGCCACTACCACGCCACGTTTGTGGCCATCATTTTATTTAAATACATTATTACAGTTTTATTGATTGCTTTGACCTGTTTGAAGGAACTGGGAACCTCTCAGTCTTCATCATCACCATCTCAGCAGAGCAGAAGACAGCTCTTGCAAATGTGTTAACTCATTCTCATTGGATTGACACAGCTTTCACACCCTTTTGCAAAACAGTTAATGCAGATGTCATTCAAGAAGTCCAAACTCCCTTTTAGCTGTGGTTACAGAACAGAAACCATCTGCTCCAAGCTCTTAGAAACTCCCTGATCAGTATGAAATCATCTAAGTACCTGTTTGACACTTCTTCACAGAATTTTTCTATTTGCAGTCAGTCCGCAGGCCTGTGTTGTTCTCTTATACTCTTATAGGCCTACTATAGATTTTTGTTCWTTACTGTAAAAGACTGTTTTTTATTTACCTAATTTCTCACACAGTAAAGGATTTTATTTTTATTTCCATTTATTCTCTGTTGGAATATTTCATTTGTCAGGCACAGTCTGAAAAAAAATGTAATCAATAAAATTTGCATAAAAACATATCTGCTTCTGAATGCATTTTTGCAAGAGGGCAAATTTGACTAAACGGCACTGGCATGTAAGCTATGTACCGTCATGACAAGCAATGGTGCACTGATTCACACGAGTGCTGTATTTGGTATTTTGTTGCCCATTGTGTCAAGTAGGGGTCTCTGCGGACGAGTGCGGATGAGTGGGCGTGTCACAAGGAAAGGTGATTCTAAAGCGACACACCTGATTTGACGGATTTTGTTAAAGGAACACACCTGACTGGACAAGCAAAAAAGGGGCGTTACCGTACGGCACCACTTTTTCTGGAGACCCCTACTTGGGTCACATTTCTCCTGGTTAACCTTAGTGTTTGGGTCAGGGTCAGGCTGTAAAGAGATCAAGCAGGATCTAAGGATACCATCATGTAGGCCTCGTAGCCCACAATGTTTATGCTTTAG
This sequence comes from Austrofundulus limnaeus, assembly GCF_001266775.1. Lineage (NCBI taxonomy): Eukaryota > Metazoa > Chordata > Actinopteri > Cyprinodontiformes > Rivulidae > Austrofundulus > Austrofundulus limnaeus. The sequence goes on along the minus strand of NW_013952644.1, from coordinate 350,298 downwards.
ACACACCCACTCTTGTGACACGCCCACTTTGATTCTGCAGATAACCCCTTCTCCATTGTGTACTGATTGTTTGGAGGTGCTCATACACTTGTGTCAAAGTTGAGTTGTTTGAAGGCAAAATTTGCTTTTTTTCCATATTTTAAATGTTTTGACACMGTTGTTGCCTTTTGCAAACATAATGTGTCATTTTGACCACTGTGTCAATGTTTAGGCCTCTGTGTTAACTGTTTTGAAAATGTGGTTTTTGAGTTGACGACTGCGTCAAACCAATCAATAAAAACTGTAATCATCATTTAAAACTTTCAATGATTTTGCCATAAGAGTTTAATTAACAAACATGCTGTGGTGAATGASATATTTTTGCCAACAGACAGAGTTGACATCAGTCATTCATGCTACAGTTTTCAACATTTTGCAGAATGCCTTTTAAAGTATGTGCTACTACCACACCACATTGTGGCTCAGTATGTGTAAGACTGACTGAGTTGGTTAGCTAYAGCTTGCATTTTGAACTGAGGTGACTCCAAACCTGAATTTGCATTACTTGAGGAACATTTTATTAAAAACTATCCAGTGTTTCGTGAGATATTTTACAAAAAAAAAAAACACAATTGACTTCAATAGTTCATGGAATAAGGTTGAAAAATGGTCCTTTGCGATCCATTGGTGCTCAGGTGTTGTACTGAGGATGAGTCTCGGACAGATTTTAGCTCAATACCTAAATCGAGTTAAACCCATTCTTGTGTTTGCCACAAGAATGCCACTTTGGTTTCTCCTTAAAAATGAATGGAGCTGACTTTAACATCCTTAAAACCCTCTATGTTCCTAAATCTTTACTGTACTTTTCACCTTTTACTGTGGTTCTGCTTCTTTGTTCTAATTTCAGCCTTACTGATTTTTTTGTTATTTTATTTATTTTAGCTCTTTTGCTATTTTCAATATTTTTCTGCTTCTTTCTGT
>NW_013952644.1:341855-348680 GCF_001266775.1 Austrofundulus limnaeus | reverse complement strand
CACTGTGACTGCTGGATATGGGCACCAGTGACCCACACAACCCTGAAAAGGAAGAAGCGGGTATAGAAGATGGATGGATAATAGATAGGCTTGCCTGTAACTAATTGGAGTCGATGGTCATGGCGTATAAAATGTAAATGAATGGATACTAGTCTGAAGTAAAATTTGTGTTTTGCGGTCATGGAAATGTGTGCAGAATGTGGCTTGGCATTGTCTTGCTGAAATAATCAGACATCTCTGAAGAAACATGGCTTGGATGGCAGCATWTGTTGCTCCAAAACCTGTGTGCACCTTTCAGCATTAATGGTGCCTTCATAGATGTGCAAGTTACCCCTGCCATGGGCACTAATGCTCCCCCATACCGTCAGAGAGGTTGGCTGTTTGAACTTTGCCATGATAACAATCCTGACAGTTCTTTTCCTCTTTGACCCAGAGGACACGGCGTCCATAATTTCCAAAAATAATTTGAAATGTGGACTCATCAGACCACAGGGCCCAGGGTATCTGGCCGTGATTCCATGTGTTGTTTATGGCTTTGGGTTTGCATGGTAGAGCTTTAACTTGTACTTGAAGATGTAGCGAAGAGCTGTTCACTGACAAGGATTTTCTGAGCCCATGTGGTAATATCCATTACAGAATGATGTTGATTTTTAATGCAGTGCCACTTGAGGGATCCAAGATCATGGGATTCAATGTTGGTTTTTAGACTCACCACTTGCAGCGATTTCTCAGTCTTTTGTCGTCCCTGTCCCAGCTTTATTGGAACGTGTTTAAAGCAGGCATATCATGCAAAATCCACTTTTTTTTAGCTGGTAAATACATTTTGTTGTTTACTTAGAGTCTCTAGGACTGCATACAAGTTGAATTCAGTCTCCCCCAGTGCTGCAAAGGCATCTTWATATTCTGTTCGGGTCATATGTTTCAGCCCGTTCAGGTTTCTCTGTTTTCTATTATCTTTTTCTCAGTCTATTGCGTCAAATTATCTGTGATGGAATTGYCAAATAAGGTCYGGACTTACCAACTACAWTTTTTTTCTCTTCATTCTCCTCTGGCTCTGGGTCAGAMTTTGRCTCCAACATGTAAGACTGGATGAATATGTCTTCTGTTGTTGACATCTTTTATTTAAATAGCACATAAAACATCTCTGCAAGCTAGAAAACGTAAAATGCCTAAATGTTTGTTTAGTTATTTTAGCTATTTTATTGCAATTGCAATTGCAACTTAATTATACTTTGTTTTCCTGCTAATGTGAGTTTTACTGTCTTTTTATGCTCTGTCTGCTAAATCCATCTTGTTTTTGCTATTTTTTAGCTACATTTCTTGCTTTGTTCCATATTTTCAACAGACTTTTCAAATGTTTTCTTTTTCTCCTAATTTCAGCAGACGGCATCTCTTCAGATTCAGACCTAGATTCAGATTGCTTTATTTTGTCATTGTACCAACACAATGAAAGACACTTCGGAACACTCCATCCAAGAGAGATAAACACAAACAAMACAYGGGAGAACAGGTGCCCGGGTCYTGCGGCCATAAACAGGCGCTACCCTTCTTTAAAAAAAAATACCACATAAGTGAGGATTAAAAAAAGCATCATGCTATGTCCACTCAATATGACACAATACGATGTTCGTGAAGCAAAGATTAGGGTAGGGTGGTGGAGGATATGGGGTGACTGATAATGCACTCTAAAAATGAAATGTTGGATTTACTTAACCATGTTATGTTACCTGGTTCCACTTAACTGAGTTGAGTAAATTCAAAGCAACATACTCATGTTCTTTGGTTAAAAAACTGGTATATTGCTTTGAATTTACTCAACTCAGTTAAGTGGAACCAGGTAACAWAACATGGTTAAGTAAATCCAACATTTCATTTTTTACAGTGTAGAGTGGGGAACACGGGTAGGAAAGAGAACATAGGGAGATTGTGAGTGATTCAAACTGAACTCACAATAACCGATTGCCATTAAGCATTTTCAGCTTTTTCAGCAAAAGTCTTTCAGCAATAAGCATTCCCACTGCATTTTCACAGGAAATGCAGATACTCTAGTTTAAAGTTCATTTTAATTATGTATTAACATTTTTTTTTGTAATTGCGATTACTTAATCTGCTTTTGTGTGTTCAGTGGTCTGAAAGTGGACGGGTGGAGGAGAGGAAGAAAGGGACATCAGGAATTCGTTTAGTGTCCATTGAAACTTTATGGGAGGAAAAAAATCGGTGTCATCTCCCCCCTCTGACTCTGTCAAACGCCTACACAGCTTCCATCATCTCCTAAAGGTGAAACATTTTCATTAGGATTTGTAGAGAAAYAATATTATTCAAGACTGCCAAAATTTAATCGAGGGGGGGTGGGGGGCTTTAAAATACGATTATTAGTGAGGACATGGCCTCCACGTTCCGGATCACAGCAGAGGAGAGGAGGGGTAGGGCGCGAGAAGATGGAGGGGAACCTCCCACGCACTGTCTGGACCCTTTTGCCCCTCTCCCATTCGTCACTGAGCACAATATCTCCGTGCCTGGCAGAGCTAATAATGGAGAAGTGGAGGGGGGGGGGGGGGGTGGGGGGAGCGGGACTCTGGAGACCCACCTCCGCCTTGCCGTGAAGATCAGATAAGTTCTTCTGAAGCCCGAACCCCCCCGCCCCCAGTGGGATTGTGCTTGTAAAGATTGTATCATTTATAAACCACAGCACACCCCTCCTGACAGCTTTTTAGGTGTGAATAATGCAGGTCTTAAAACCGTGCGGCTGCAGTAGCGGAGCGTTGCTTCGACTCGCTTTGCACTTTGAAAAGTTCATTTCATTTCGGCCGCTGGTACTACTCTCGCTCACCTTTTTGCTTCTTTTTCCTCTTCTTCGTTGAGTGCACCTAGAGGCAAGCTGCTTCCCGTTTTCTGTCTCCATTGTCTTGGCGATCTGCAGCCATTTGTCTACCAGAGGCTTTGCTTTTAGTCTGGAGACTACACTAATAAATGGGAATTTGGGAAGTCATTTTCACTTTAGCGCCTTCTTTCTGAACAGCTTAATTTCTCTCTCTCTCCATCCCCCTTCTTTAAAGTAAACATGCTTGGAGGCACTGTACAACGGATTGCTTTACAATTACACACAGGGTTTCCTCAGGGACCTGCTGCTAGTTTTCCAGCCGAGTCATGTGTTTACCTCAAATTGTGGGGTTTCATAGCGTAAACCAGCTGAGCAGAAAAAGACACGTCTTTGTTTTAATTATGGGCAATTTGAGTCTGGTGAGATTTTTCAAGTGCATGCTTGCACAGTCTTCTGGATAATGTTTTCAAAAATGAATCTTACAGTGCCTTTTTTTTACTCTGCGATATTTAAAAGAAAGGAAAACTTTTAAAACAGCTGTCAGTTTTCCCAGACATTTGTCGAGGCAAACCCACCCGCAAGGTCAGACCATGCAGTGCTTGAAGAAATGACACAAAAACAAAACCAAAGACACATCTCAGACTCTACAGGCCACAGTTACACTGTAAAACCTAACTGTTGAAAATAATGTCAAATTTATACTTTAAGTAAATGWGTTTTTAGGTCACAGTTGTTACTGAAAATAATTACTGGGTGTAGCTCAAATTTTGTAATGTTTATGCATTTACCTGTTAAAATATTGTACTAAAATGTAAATAATCTCAGTAACGGAGTGCTACGTTCATAATGCTCTTGCCACAATCTGCAAGGATGATACTTATGGTGAGTGGGGATGGATAAATAACCCAAATGAATGGGKACCTGGTAAGTGGGCCCATTGCTCTCCCCAAAAAGACACTGAGCTTTTATTAAACCTTCATCCGAGGGATGAAGGACACAAGGTTAGAAACACTCAGTGGTCTAAGCTTCTCGGGATCCATAAAGGGGCCCCCAAGAATTCTTTTCCTTTGATCACTCAGAGTCAGGCAGTGGCCTAAGTAGTGCAAAGAGGTCTCTAATTCAATGCCACAGGCATCACACAGACCATTTTACATTGAGTCCCATCACCATTTTGTGGTGGTTGAGCAGATTGTGCCCAGTTAGGAATCCAACCAGTGTAGGTAAAGTTGTCCTTGTCAGGGTGATGAGAGCTTTCCTAAACCTAATATTTAGGGCATTTATCATGTCCAGTGTCTCTCTACAGTCCATCAGCTCCCTCCAGTGGATTGAGTGTTGACATCTAATCCAGGACTGCAAGGTAGTCATCTTTCTTGTTACCATAAATGCCAGAATGTCCTGGTACCCATTTAACAGTAACACTTATCTCTCCTCAGTTGGTTGACTGCTTCAGCACACTCCCAAGCCAGTAATGACATAAAGTGTGGCCCTCGGAGAGCTTTAATAGCAGCTTGGCTATCTGTTAGGATGAATATTTCCTTCTGTGCACACTAAAGGTCTTTGAGAGATGCCACACACTGGTGGGTTGCATATATCTCAGCTTGCGATACGGGTGCAAACATACCTAGTGGGTATTTAGATATAAGCTCTGTCAATATGGTTGTGCAAAATCTGCACCCTTGCACCTCCTGACCCCTTCAGAAGGGATCCATCTGTAAAACAGCAGAAATGATTGGGAGACATGTCCGTCGTAGAGAGGTTACTCCAGGCAGACTTGTCTAATCTCTGTCTTAAAACTTGGATCACTGTTGTTGTTTTTTGACCATTCTGTCTCCAGGTCCTGCAGATACTGGAACAGCAGCAACTTCCCAGTCCCAGATTCTAGTGTGCTGTGAGTCAGATAGGCTTTTCCACCTACCAGACTGGCGTAGCCTTACTRCACTGAACGCAGCCTCCTCTAAGATATGCAAGTCATAAGACCACCTGCAACATCTGCGCCCAATGTGCCACAGATCTGGATCCACAGAGATTTTAGAACCCCATTTTGCCGGGTACTGTGGGGCCAGTCCCTTGTCCGCTCAGTTAAAAGTACTTGTCAACTTGCCATCCACCGGGGGTAGATGGCTGATGAGTGTTGACGGTGCCCCAGTTTTACTTCAGAGTTTTCCTTCTCCTAGGTGGGTTGCCTGTCAAGGCTATCGAGCCCCACCTGCCTGGCTGCTTTTGATTCGTAGCACACTATTTGCTTTTCAGCCACCAGGTCTATAATACACTGAGGGAAACATTGACAAATTTTTTGTCTTGATGCCCAAAAGCACAGTTTTGAAAGCTTTTTGTCTCCATGGYATCTATCTTGTAGGGAGGCATTACTGATCCTGCTGCATCAGTCTCTTTAATTGTGTAAAAACTTTGAATTGCTTTGTAACCAATTTTAGGAACACAATGGAGAATTCAGAAGAATATAGACTTGCTGTATTTGTTAGTTAGGATTATTTTGTTGTTCGTTTTATGCCACTGTTAGGGAACTGTAGCTCCTACATATTGTTTTTATATGAACACACATCTGATTTGGAGCTGAAAACAGCACACTGAACTTCAAATTCCTCTCTGTTTCTGTGCCTTTTACTTCACAGGCACTCAGGCGAGTCTGTATTTTACGGAGTTGCAGATTTGTTGTGTAATGTTCGTCGGCTGCTCCCTGAAGAGGTTGCACTCTAAGAAAATGAAGGCAATTTGTTTTGTTCCCCAGTTCGCCACCTTCTGTCATGCCAGCTGACAGCCCTGTGTCAGAGGAGCATGAGGAACTGACGGATGTAAACGACTGAGAAAAAAAGTAAAAACTCGTTCACACTAATAGTATTCCCTAAACAATAAAAATGAACATGAATAATTTTATTAGCTGTTTTAACTGCAATGAGACACATTTTTTAAGGACTGATCAGATCTCCAAGGTTTTGTTCCTGACACAAACTCATCAGTTACTTTCTCGTAAGCTGTGCCAAAAGACTAAAAGAGTTCAATTCTCTGTACCAATAGGTTGTGTTACAGTTACCATTGTTTGTTATCAATACAGGTATATATGATAAGTTTGTTTATGAAGTAGAGTTATGTCTACAAGCAAATAGTGGTATGGGTTGCATTGATGTGTGACCATATCTTTTGCTCGCAGATGCTTTTTTGTGTGGCTGAATAAACCATGCATTTGTTAAATTTAGTTCTTTTCTAGGTATTTCTATAAAAGACCTACCCTTCCTGGCAAAAAAAAGCACAAGTGGCATAACTTATTATTGAAGATCTTGATGACAAAAGTGTTCACTGAAGATGACCAGTTGGTACAACCACTAATTAATTTTGAGAACATTTTTATTATTGCGTTTTACTGAAAACCTAATGTACTTGGTTAAATAAAAAAAAACCTTTATCCTACTTTGTTAGGTTTAGGAATAACTGCTGGATTGAACCTACTTTGTCAGGTTAATGAGGAAAAATTACCCTACTTGGTTTAGGTTTGCCAAAAGGGTTTTGAGAAAAAGTTAACTTGATTAGATTGAGGAAAGGATTTGACCTACTTGGTCTGTTTTAGGAAAATGTTTACTCTACTTGGTAGAGATGGAATAAATGGCTCTTTTAAGGGATCTGGATCTTGGGGAGCTGTTTGTTCCTTTTCAGTCACTTCACTCAGTACAACACACAGTTGTATATGGGACACACGCGCCCTCGCGCGCCTGGCTGAAGCCACCTCTAATCATGTCTTTAGACCAGTGACTTGGTGACGTTGAATGTCGGGTGACAGGCTCCGCCTTCACCCTATAAGTTYGGAGTCACCAGCGTCATTACTCAGTTCTATCGCCCTTCACCTCGCGATAGTCACCTCTAAACCTGAGCTCACATAGCTGCTGCTAGTTAGCTCAGCTTCTAATGTTCTTAGGCTAGCTTTACTGGTGCTAACCGCGTTACTTGTTGGTTCGTGTGTCTGCTGCTCAACGCTACTTAAGTGACCTTTATTT
>NW_013952644.1:336107-339094 GCF_001266775.1 Austrofundulus limnaeus | reverse complement strand
GTGGATCTGTGTTCGACTACTCCACCTAGGCTGCATTGTAGAGCACAGATCCACTGATGAACTTGCTGTTTCAACAAAATTTAATTTAAAAACTGGACTTTTGAGGTTAAACAAATGTTCATAATTAATTTAAATAAATTACAAGTTAAAAGGGGCATGGACATTTCTCTTTTTTGTATCGAAAAAATATCGAACCGTGAGACTAAAGTATCGAACCGAACCGAACTATAAATTAAAGTTTGCAAGATTTTCCTAAAACTAAATACAAGTGCCAAAGTTGACATAAAACCTCATAAAACAGGCATGCATTACTTTATAGGAAATAATTTTACATTTTTATGTAACATGGTTGCTTAACAGCTTAAATCAATGAATACAACATCGGCATGTATAATCAAAGGAAAGTAATTACTGTGAAACAAATGATTAAAAATTTATGAATAATTGTCTTTTTTTTGTTACCAGCTATAGCCAATGAAATTAGTTTAACTCGGAGAAAAATGAATCATTTATGTTTATGTTTGCAAGCGTGTGACTGGGGGGAAACAGCCAACTGTGAAGTGAAAAAGCAATCGTCTTGATTTCATTGTTCTCTGTACGCAGCACCAGCTCCAGACTGAGTAAGTGCTCTTCTTAGAAAAGTGGGTGGGTGCAAGGTGGAGATAGACAAGTATGAAGAGATGATCCTAATAAACACGAGTAGAATGGATGCTCCAAAATGCTCCCAGCTTTAGTTGCGTAAAATGTGACACACCCACCCCCTTAGACAAGACAATAATGGCAAATGCATGGACTCGTCTGTTGAGGACTTATCACTGTTACAGCCTTATTCATCAGCTTAATTTTAGGGAGAGGGAGAAGTGGTTTGTAGCACTGATGAAACCTCTTCAACAGCCTTCCTTTAGAAGGTCACTGATTGGTGCTCAGGCCATTATTGCCTAAAAACTGCTTCAAAAAAACAGACTCTGTTCTGCTAATTGATGACAAGAACCCAATTGGCTTTTGAAGGCAGCTTGGTGCGCGTGTGATTTTTYCTTCCCTAATGCTTTGTTGTTGATTTAGACTAATAGAAAGATGCACAACACTAATTTATACTTCCAGCTTTGAAATAACTCCTGCCCTTGTGTTACATTTGTTTTTGTAGCTTTGCTGCAGGGTTCAACGGTCATGGTAAAGTCGTGAGAGTGCTGTGACTTTGTCTGGGGTAGAGTTGTTTTGTTGCTTTTACTAGTCATTTCAGGGTGACCAAGTTTTTTCCACCTTTTCCCCCTTTGTTTCACAAATTGAGATGCCCCAAACTTTGATTGTCTCAATATTGTCTAAAGTCATTGTCCAAGGCAGACGTCTTTCTCAGACTCTGATGAAAGCAGTAAAGACTCTGATCACAGAGCTGTATCTAGTCTGTGTACCTCTACAAATGTTAGTCCTRATTTATCCATCACTGCTGCCCAGATCCGCCCAGCAGGAACAAAATGAAAATTTTGTTCTGCACTGGTGCCCATATCCTGCAGTCACTGTGSGAGTGGAGGGGGTGCACCCTGGACAGGTTGCAAGTCCATCCTATAGAGTAAAAAAGCAGCCATTCACAATCTCACCAAGGGACAATTTAGAATTGCCAGTTGACCTAACAGGTATGTTTTTGGTCTGTCGGGGGAAAACAAGAATACCCAGAGAAAACCCACACATGCATGGCAAGAACATGCAAAGATAAAAAAAAAATCAGGGAATTTCTTGCTGAGAGGCAGCAGCTCTTCCAGCTATACACCTGTGCCGCCCAATGCCGCAATGACATCTAATCCAACTTAAAGTTTTGGAGTCAACTCATTTCAAAATGGCTTAACGTTAGCCATCATAAAAATAGATGTATCTCAAGACATTTTACAGATACTTACTTAAAATACATTTGATTTGATTGTAAAATGAAATATTCTTGCCTTATTTTTCTATTACGTTCCCTTGTAATATTTTGTTGGCATTTCACTTGATACCTCTGCCAAGGAGATTGTGTTTTTGGTTGTGTTGGCTAGTTTCTTTTGTCTGTCTGTGCACAAAGTTGTGGATGCATTTTTATGACATTTTCAGGAGAACTTGGGGTTGTCACAGAACTGCTTGTTAAATTTGATGGTGATCTTGCAACATCTGGCAGAGCCAATCTGCATCTAGCAGTACTCTGTTCCACCAATCACAGCTCAGCAGCTTCACTGTGTCATTTGCATAACCCAGTGTCTCCCCTACCATACTGACCTTAGAAGGGTGCATGCTGGAAGGGTGGGTGTTGAGAAAACAATCTGCTGCTTCAGTACTGTTGATGGGGAGCCAAATCTTTTTTACTTCATTTGTTATATTCTAAACGCTACATAAAATAATAATTGTAAAAGGTCATTTGTGTTTCTCTAAGAATTGTTTGTTATATAACACTTTTTCATTAAACAGTGGGAGAGATTAGCCTTGGGCTTGGACCAAGTTTTGAATTTTGGCCCCCTTGCATAAGAGAGATTGACATACAGTACCTGCTTTAGAGGATTTATAATGCTTTGTCTCAAATACAGTAGTTTAAGTCCAAATTGTGAGTTGGTGAAAATTCCACTGTTTGGTTCAGCATCAGTTCATATTTTTAAATCAATGTGACACTTTGGCTTGTCAAGAATATTCCTCCTACAGTACATTAAGAACTTTTTTTCCTCCGGAAGTGCCAAGAAAGTTGTTGCAAAATGCTCCACCAGAGGCAAAACATGACCCAAGCATATGGCAGCAAAACCCTCAGTGGCTTACACATAAAACACAATCACTGGGAACTGTGTCATCAGGCGACATCGACTGGTGACACTCAGGGCTCTGGTTGGACACTGTTAAAAAAAGGCAAGYAATACAATGACCTAAAACATCCATTGCACTTTTTGGTTTTTCCACTGACAACTAGAAATGTGCCAAGAGTCTTACTGTTATGTAAGATAAATTTGAGAAAAATCCATTAGTGGTCTCAGCTT
>NW_013952644.1:332451-335903 GCF_001266775.1 Austrofundulus limnaeus | reverse complement strand
TCAAAAATGCAGCCTAGGTGGAGTAGTCGAACACAGATCCACTGATCCTTTAACACAGAACATCTTCAGAAGACAAGTTGATAAAATATATTTTAAAAATCTGTATTGTTCGAAACAAATGTGTATTGAACCTAAAGCACTGTTCAATACGGTTCGATACGATATATATATATAAGCAATACTGTATGCAAGATGATACATTGCAATTTTTTGGCCAAAATTTCATTTTAAAAGATCATTATATTTTATATGTATTTTATGTGTTTCATATTTCTGATGACATCCATATTTTCAATGTTAGGCCAAATGTGCCTTTATATAGTTTAATAATATATTTGTGGCATCTTTTCGATTTTAATATTAATTTATTATTAAAATTATGCTCACCCAACACACTAACAATAACCTATATCTTGTCCTAATGTTCAGTAAATGACATTAAGATGCTGCACATAGTCTGTCAGGGCTATTCAACTGCCAGCCTGCGGGCCACATCCGGCCCGCAAGTGACCAAAGTTCAGCTCGCCAATTGGTTCATTCATCTCTTCAGCCCAAACCCCCGGTTTTCTACTTTAATTACTTTAAGTTATTTTAGTTAAACACAGACATGTTTGGTATCTACAGAAAGTTCAGACTCTTAACTAGAAGCTGGTAAAAACCATTTCTATTAACACTCAAGACAGTTAAAACTACAAGCAGTTGAATATAAAATGATGAAAGTGAAAATAAAAGTTTGGCAAGTCAGAGATGTCAAAATATTATTTGTGTCAAATAATGTGTTCTTTTTGTTTTTGATAATGTTTAATTATCACTACTTTTATAGGGTTCTGTATGTTGTATTCATGATTAAATGCAGCAAAATAAACTTATTCAAATGTAACAGATCTTTTAAATACTTGGTTTATTTACATAATAACTTTCATTGCTGGATGTTCGGTCCCCCAGCTGTTGACCGGTAGTAACTGTGGCCCCTGGAGCAATTTAGTTGAATAACCCTGGTCTATGTTGTCAGCTGACATGGTGCACTTTAAGAAGGGAACGCAAGTATACCAGTTATTTCATTGCAAAATTGAAAAAAAATAAAACTTTTCAATACAATATTGGAAACTAAGTATTTAAGACAAAACCATTACAAGTTACAGCAAAATAAGATCTTTTTAAATGTTTGTTTCTTTGTTTGTTTGTTTTTTGTGTAGTTTTCAAGATATTTGGTTTTAGTTTTGTTTCTTTTCTAAATTAAAAAAAACATTACAACAAGCCAGACCAAAGAACTACACAAGTGTTTAAAAGTGTATAATTTAGTTTGGTTTATTTTTTATTTTATGAATTCTGTCTTTTTTCATCTTTGGCACTTCAAGACTTCCATACATAACTTACATAACTTACTCTACAGCAAGTTTTGCACATAGGAAATGTGGATTTGGAAATATAAAAACACAAATTATGTTTCACAGTTGAACATGCAGAATTGAAGGGCATTTTTTAAACATTACATACATTTTGCCCATTTCCTTTCATGAAAAAGTTTTAATTCAAGAAGGCTGCCACAGCCACATTTTGTGAAATGTCCTATAATACCTAAAGTATGTGTTAATCAAAATCAGATACTACCACATCAAATCATAGCTCAGTATCTCTACAACTGACCAAGTTTTAGTCATTTTGTATTGAATTCGATTAGCTGAGTTGGCCCACTTGTATTAGTTAGCTCAAAAAGTTGATTCCCTCTAGATGTACATCCAGAGAGATATTTTCTTGCTAAACAAACAAAACATTATATCTGAACTTTCTGATTCTTCACCTCCATTTTTTTCTGCAAAACTGGAAAATAACTTTTGTGATGATCTGTGACTTTTGAAGACTTGGAGTCCCCCTGCTTGGACGGACTGGAAAAGTGGGCGATTTATCTAGCAGGTGGAGAGGTGGGGTTGAAGAGTCCCTGGCATTTAAAAGAACATTTGGAGCTGTGCTTGGTGGGCTACTGAGAGCCAGCCCTCCATAAAATACCAAAAATCTATTATATCTGTCATACCTTATGGGTCCCAAGTGGAAACTGTAGTTCATTTTGTCATTTTTGACTTTTTCTGCTATTTACCTTCTTAGAGCTCCTGGGAGAGCAAAGCCCATCCACCACTTTTTCTTAAGTCAATAATATCCCAAAATCCATTCCCTTACTTGCCATTAAATTTCTCCATCTTTCCCTTGTCGATCGCTGGCAGAGCACATTTCCACCTTTTTTTTTTTTTTTTTTTGATTTCCTCGTATATAAGGTTAATTCTTGTTTCTAAAAGTATCTTTCTTTTCCCCACTCATGGTCTGGGATTAAAATTTCTTGTTTGCATCACCAGTATTTTTGTTCTTTTTCTTCTGCCTATATGGAGCTAAATTGGAGCCATAAAGTTTGTTCTTAAAAAAAAAAAAAGAAGAAGAAACCGAAAGAAAAACTTTGAAGCTGGAAAACAAAATTTGAAACTGAAAATACATGTTCAAAATTTATTTTAGTCTTAAAAAAACTGATGTTTTAAAGACATTGCCAGTCTCCAGGGTTCCTGAATGCAACAGCTGGGAATATTTTGTCCAGCTGTTGCCTTGCTTATAAGGTTGAGTTCACCTGAAACTCATCAGACTGAAGAAGTCTCTTGGAGGAGAGACGAAACGTTTCACTAAAGATGAACCCATCCAGAGGACCTACTTATTTTTTTCTTTTTGATTTTTTCTACTTGGATTACTGAGATGCATCAGGACAACATCAAATGCATTTTCTTGGCAATTGAAACAAATCTGGGAGGGTATTTAAAGATTCCAAAATCAGCAGTTTTATTAGGACAATTTATGATTTTTTTTATTTTGTGCTAGAGTGTTGCGTTATTCTTTATGATAATACCTGTGTATCATTTAACATGACTTAAACAATTTACTTTCATTTTATTGTTCCATCTACTGCTCCCAGCTTGTGGTGAAGTAAAAATGAAAGAATCTAAGCACTTAATATTCAAGTGACATTTCAATGAAGTAAAAACAAGCACAGTACTGAATATAAGAAAGGTTCAGAGTAAATAATCTCAAATGAACAAGTTATTAGAATAACAAGACTTTAAAAATGGCTCAAGAACTTCATCATCACTTCAAACAAGTCACTTGGGTCAGATGACCTAAAAGCTATTGAAGAAAATTCAACATTTATGTATGGCCCCTTTGCTGTGGCGGGCCCCCCCTGGGTGCCCCCTTGCTCTGTCGGCGGTTGGGTGGGCGCTCTTGGCCGGGCCGTCCTTGCTGGGGGGCGGTGGCCTCTCTGGGCGGCGGGCCGGCTATGGGGCTGGGGTCGAGCTTTGGGGGTCTGGGCGGCTCTGGGTGGCTGGGTGTTGGTCCCGGTTTCTGGTGGCCTTCGGGGCTCCGTCAGTCCATGGTCTGGGGTTCCGTGGGCTTGGCGGTCTAACTGGAAGGAGAGGTAG
>NW_013952644.1:330309-331647 GCF_001266775.1 Austrofundulus limnaeus | reverse complement strand
CATGAGGGCTAACGTGAAGGGTAACAGCTCTGTTGTCCTCCATCCATATTTTCAGTTCCAGGCTGAGTCATTTCTACCTTCTCCTCTCTGTCAACGCTCTCTGGTTTCATTTAAAAGAGTCGATCATCAGATATTGTCCAAGATTAACCTTCAGGGTGGATATAGCTCGCTAGCAGCCTTGCACCGAGGACATTACCCATGTCATCATTTACCCAGAATGCTTTGCATGTAAATAAAATGGCCCGATCTGTGTAATATATTTTCAAACATTTAGTTAAAAAATTATACAAACTAAACAGTCTTCAGTATTTTACAGTCTTTATTTTACAGTTAAAATATATGTTTATCAAATAAAGTCCAACATTACAACTAATCATGGATCCCTTTAAATTACATCTAATGGACCAGTAGGTTCTACTATAGGAGCACAGTGGTGTGTTTGACAAAACCAGATATTATAAAAAAAAATAAAAATCACAAAAATAAAAAAATAATAATTATAGACTTGACTTGGCTAAGTGTTAGTTCTCTTTTTCTATGTTGGGTGAATCCTGGTAACTTGAACTTATAAGCATCTGATAATATAAAATTCCAAAGGGTATAGTCCAAAATTTCCCAGAATATATATAAATAAATTTGAGAAAAATCCATTAGTGGTCTCAGCTTAACCAGATGTGTATGAAGGTGTGGGGGATGGCCGACCACACCGCAGTAATTTGTCGAGTGGGAAAGAAGACGTCTCAACCTGGTAGGAAGGCTTGCCATCTACGTCATTGAAAGAGTCTACAACAGGAGCAATTCGGCATTTAAAAACTGACCTGTCAACAGAAAGGACCAGAAAAGACTGTAGTCTGCATTCTCATTGGATGAAAGACTTTAGGACCTTCATATTCTGATTGGTTGGGGAGGCTATCCATCCTTTCTCACCTCTGTCATTAAACAAAGAGGCACCCTGATTTTATGTGACTAACACTAACTTCAGTCTTCGCAAATGAGAAGTTCAACTGTTGCAAAAGTACATGGTGAAAATGCATTGAAATGTAGATTTTACGTGGCGAAAATCATATGCTGTCAGGTACGTTTGAACCCAATGATCTGACAAGCAGTTCTAAACATTGTTTTCAGTTTCAAATCCTTTTTTTACCTTTTAAAATTTCTTTCAGTTTCACAAAAAAATTTGTACAAACTTTATAGCCCCAGTTTGTTTCTCTGTTTTTTAAGCAAAATGTCTCATAAATCATTGTAGTATAGATAGATAGATAGATAGATAGATAGATAGATAGATAGATAGATAGATAGATAGATAGATAGATAGATAGATAGATAGATAGATAGATA
>NW_013952644.1:324091-327213 GCF_001266775.1 Austrofundulus limnaeus | reverse complement strand
GATAGATAGATAGATAGATAGATAGATAGATAGATAGATAGATAGATAGATAGATAGATAGATAGATAGATAGATAGATAGAAGTGAAACTTTCAATGTACATTTTGGACGTACATCTACAACTGATTAACGTTAAGAATCAACCCGTCAGATGACGGCCACGGCTTTGTGACTTTAGCAAACACAAAGTGGGCTTATGCTCAGTCAGTTTCACAGCTAGTGAACTAAAATTTGCAGTGGTCATAGCTGAGAGTAGTTTATTACATATACTTTTAGACTTGAAATTGGTCATAATAGTATTTTAAAGATGTGACCAAAACTGCTACAACTCTGTTCTCTTCTCATCATAAAATGAGATTTTATGAAAAACAGTGGGTAACATGCATTTGTTTAGGGAATGCTTGGCCTCAGTTCAAAATATTGAACTAACATTGTTGTTTTTTTGTTTTTTTTTGTTCACTTCAAAGCCCAAGACACCACAAACCCTCAGCTGAACAAAATATGAGCACACATCTGCTGAATCTGTACTCTGACCTAAAACAAAACATTATTCAGAAACCTCAAGGCCTCTTTACCGTGTTCCACCACATAAAGACCAGCAGTTACTGTCCGGCTCAGCTGCGTTCGTCAAAGCTGGGAGTTCATTCCTGTCTGAGCACCATAGAGCCCTTATCCATCATGAAGTGTCCCGGCAGCGCTGAACGGAAGCTTGTCCAGAAAGAAATGCCTTCTCTGCACCTTTGCCACAACACAGTGAGTTGTGATGATTGCCAGCTTTGTAAGGCTTGCATGGAAAAAGCAATGGAGGCGGCTGGTGCTGTTGGAGGATTTTTCAGAGGAAAGCCCTCGATCTTGTCAGGGTGATTTCAGGGMATCCAGGCTGTTATCTGCTGGTAGGAAAGGTGCGGCTGTATCTCCTGACAGAAATGGGTTGAATCTGGCCTTTTTCTTGTCAGTGAATGTTTTTTTTATTATGACCTGATGCCTACAATGCCTGAATTTTAGACTAAGATTATCAATAATATTATGCACAATCTCATATTATCCATTGTGATCTTGCAAGATTTGTTACAGTCTGTGTGATGAATGACACTCAGCTACCACCACACCAAATTGTACCCCAGTATTTGTAAAATTCACTGAGCTGGAGCTTTTATTGTTTTGTTTTCTGAGGTCAGTTACCTGTAGCAGTCCTGTCGAATTGGATTAATGCTGAAAGGAAACCAGTTGTACATCCAACGGTTAGTTTCTTTGATTTTCAATGAAGAAGGCCCAGTGGTTCATGAGACATTTTGCTAACAGCCCGCTTAGCAGATAGGTGTGGGCCAGATAGATTTTGCTATGTCGTAGACTTGACCCCAGCTGTTAATACCAAGGTTTTGAACAAGTAAGTTGCCTCAAATCCTGTAATCAAAGTATGTGTTGGGGAAAATGCTCAGTTACTTCCACACTAAACTTTTGCTCGGTGTTTGCAAAATGGACTGAGTTACCAATGCATTTTTTTCTTTAAAGATCAGTTTACTGTGTCAGCCATTTTGAATCAGTTTAACTTCAATTGCAATTTCCCCCTGGTGATCAATAAACTATTCTGATTCTGATTCAAAACAAAATTAGCTGTAGATGTTAATAGAATGGTTGCTACCTGAAAGTTTCAATAAAATGTATTCACTATTGGTGAAAACATTGGTTTGATCCCCAGTTCGTCTCAGTTGTCATGTCCTTGGGCAAGACACTTTACTCACATTGCCTACTGATGGTGTTCAGAGGTCTCAGTGGCTCCATTGCATTGCAGCCTCACCTCTGTCAGTCTACTCCAGGTCATCTATGGCTGTAGTTTACCACCATCAGCATGTGAATGTGTGTGTGTGAATGAATAATGCATGAAAACTGTAAAGCATCTTTGAGTGTCTAGAAAACTCCTATATAAGACTAATGCATTATTATTATTAAATACACTGCAAGGCCAAAAAAAGTTCACTCACTAGTGCTTTGTGGACCGCCTTTAGCATTGATTATGACACATTTACTGTGATATCATTTCCACAGGTTTCTACAATGTCACAGCATCTATTTTCTGTCCAGATTTTTAACTTTTGCCAAGATCTTGTATTGATGATGGGATTTTCGAACCACCGCTAAAAGTTTTCTCCAACACATTCCAATGATTCTCAGTGGGGCTCAGGTCTGGACATGTCTTGTATTCCCTAAACTACTCTTTCACAATCTCATCCCAATGAATCCTGACATTGTCATCTTGGAACATGCCCGTGTCATAAGAAGAGAAAATCCATTGATGGAATATCCTGGTCAGTCAGTATCTTCAGGCAGTCGGCTGACCTCAAAAAAGCTGCTGAACCTAGACCAGACTAACTGCTCCTTCAGGCTTGTACAGATGAACATATTTTCCACAAATTATGATGTCTCTTTCAACATTGTTGTTTAAAGGCGCAATATCATGTAAAATCAACCTTTTGAGTTTTGTAACATGTTATAATGTTATACTCCCATAAAAATCATGCCCAAAGCCTTGCTTTGACTCAGTCATGCATGTTTGAGAAATCTTGCAGTGTTTTCACGCAACCATGCTGAGGAGCAAAACGACAGGTGGGGACCAGAAACACCTTTTGGTACCAGAAACACCCCTGGGACGTGTCTTTAAGCTGAACTTCCTCATGGCAGAGTGCCACCCCCCCACACACACACCTTGCCCATGACTCCTGCAGGCTCTCGCAACCTGATTTGATGGACTTTTTAAAGGGACACAACTGACTGGACAAGCAAAAAAAAAGGGGGCGTCACCGTACGGCACCACCTGAGGGGACAAGAACAAAAGGGGCATTACTGTATGGCACCACTTTTTCTGGAGACCCCTGCTTGGGTCACATTTCTTTTGGTTAACCTTAGTGTTGGGGTCAGGGTCATGCTGTAT
Organism: Austrofundulus limnaeus; assembly: GCF_001266775.1. NCBI lineage: Eukaryota > Metazoa > Chordata > Actinopteri > Cyprinodontiformes > Rivulidae > Austrofundulus > Austrofundulus limnaeus. The sequence goes on along the minus strand of NW_013952644.1, from coordinate 324,284 downwards.
AGAGGCTAAGCAGGGTCTAAGTATATCGTCATGCAGGCCTCGTAGCGCACAGTGTTTAAGCTTTAAACATGCCCACTCTTGTGTCACGCCCACTTTTATTGTGCATATAACCCCTTCTCAGCTCTCGGGTGAAAGTGAAAGTGAAACCCAACTGTCTGCTGAGCTCTCAACATTAGTTCTCACTCAGTGAAGC
>NW_013952644.1:322528-324036 GCF_001266775.1 Austrofundulus limnaeus | reverse complement strand
GAAATGTATTTTCAGATGCCAAGTAAATTGCATCATGCCCCCTGACCCCCATGAGCACCCCCCTACCCACCCCCCCCCCCAGCGAGACAGAAGCAAAGGAGGTTCTTAAAGAGACAGAGGCTAATTTCAAGGCGTTCAGAAGAGGAAGTGATGAGAAGATAAGTTCATTTTCTATTTAAACATAAAAACAGTGTTTTAATAACAACAAAAGGTGACGTTGATACTTTATTATGGTATAGTATTTAAATTTATGCCTGAGAAGCATATGTTATTGGCCCTTTAACAAATAAGAAACTACTCACTGCATCAGTTAGAGTAAAATAACTCATCAGCTGAAATATAACCACCTATGCAGTAATTAAGCATTGGGAGGCATTTACGTATTTGCTGGGTTAAATCCAGGTGGTGACCCTTTTTTATTTTTTATTTTTTGGCCAGGCAGTGTATTTTACTAATTGTACAGACAAACAGATGTGCAAAAAACATTTGCCTTCAGTAGCGGGCAATAATCTAAATCAAAGTTTGAATTTTTAGCAAGTGTTACGTTCCCCTTGCGCCGTGCATAGATGTAAACACGCCCCCTGATAAATCGTCCATGGTGACGGGAACATGATTACACGGAGCTGCGGCAGTAGACCATTCAGCAGGCAGACGAAGCGCCATGTCACCTCTAAGAGGCCTGTGAATAAATGTCCCTGTCTCTACCAAGGCCCACTTCCTTAATCAGGGTGTCRGATGGTAATGATTAGCTTCCTGCGCGCAGCGTCCCCAGCTGCTGAATCGTCCGCATAACTCACACGCTGTTAATAATCTGCCGGGATAGACGATGCCCTTCTTTACTTTTCGGCTTATTCCCCCTCCTAATCTGAACCCCTTTCCAGCTTCTTTTGAATTAAATTTCATTTATTATGACGAGTACTTTCCCCGAATCAGGCCATCCTTCWTTTGCAAGGATACATGGATGCATGGTGATTGCATCTAAATCCCCTCGCAAGGTTTAACAATGCATTTGGGCCAGAGCACCAAAGAAGCCGAGACACCGGCGGTGGCTCTTCTGCCTCAGGTCACGGCTTGGGAGGGAGGTGGATTAAAGAAGCCTCATTTTATCCGAGGTCCATGTCCAAAACCGGGATTAGTGACATGGATGAGGATTAGAGTTATTATCATACTCAACAGTCTGGCATCTGTTTAAGGGCACTGGTCCTTGAAAAAAGCATATTTTGCTATTAACCATATGCCATTTGAGGATTCTGCTCTTGTCTTGCGCTGAGCAAGCTGTTGATTTTTAGAACCACAAGAAATAACTCGAGTAACCTGTTTTCTATTTTTGCTATGAGCTGATATAATTGAACCTTTTAGGAATTATAAAAAAAAGCTATTTTAAATAAAATCTCAATGGGCCTCATGCAAGAACATGTTCGTATTCTTCTCCTAAATTTCTCTTACTTTTGTTCGTACAAAGGGTTCGTACGAACATGTCACGTCAGATTCAACAAACTCTTCTATCT
>NW_013952644.1:317807-322438 GCF_001266775.1 Austrofundulus limnaeus | reverse complement strand
TCCTAAATCACTCGTACGCACAATTTAAGAACAAATCTGTGCGTACGAACTGTTTTTGCATGAGGCCCAATGTTCTCACATGGTTTTATCTATGTGAGTCCACTTTAGAAATAAAAATGGGCAGATTTGGACCAGTTTTTATAATAAATGTATAAATGATGAATCAGAATCAGGATTCTTTTTGTTATTCTAGTTTATTTCAGTTTTTTTAATTATWGTTTTTTCTCCTATGTTTTTTCAATGTAACCATTTTGCACACCTTGTGCTGTTTCAACTATTGTCTTCTGGCAGGCAGGTGTGGGCCAGATCTGATCTCAAGCTGGCACTGCTGGCATGCGATTTTTCAATTATGGGTCAGGTCAGGCAATGATGGCACTGTTTTTAGGATGGCATGCTACAATAGGCCTGGTTGGGATTTGGTTTATGTGGGCCAAATCTGTCAATGCCACAAACGGCCCAGTTGTGGTTTGGTTTATGGTGCTGCCCCATGAATGGACCACCTCTGGCAAATTACATATGGGCCACAAAAGGGCCATCATTCTTTGCTGTATCTGGGTTGAGTGTTCATTGTCTGTGTCAGACAAGTTTTACTATGTGAGTTCATTTAACAAAAAATTACTTTTGTTCTGTGTAACATATACTTTTCAAAATGCTTGCCTTTAATGACTAAACATGTCTTTATTTAAATATGTTGAGATCTTTAAAAATACTAACATATTTCTATCAGAAATTTCACATCAGAAAACGTTTTCTAATAATAATTTGAGTCACATGCATAAAGGTGTCAATTTGAATAGAAGTGGCTGGGTATCAGGTTTAATGCTGCATTGTAAGTTTTGAAAAGCTGAAATGGGAAAACTCCTCCTCTCCTTAGTTCACGTAAATGGCTGCTTTACCCTTTCTCAAACCATCACTCTCTTGTCCAAAATCTGAACTATTTGGTTCACAAAAAATTGCTCTTACAATGCATCTTGGTTTGTCCAAAACATTTGACTTTTGAGCCAGGCAAACAAAGACTCTACCAACTTTACATTGTGTGCGAGGCCTGCAGTTTAATCTGCATGTGGGTCTATGTTACTGAATTGGGTCTCATACAGTTTAAAAGCTTGGAACTCCACATTAATTTCAAATTGAGAAAGATCCCTGGATAGAAAACTGAAGATTTTTCAACTACACAAAGTCCAGTTTATTTTTCCATTTATTTTTACCTTTTTTATTTATTTACCTTGTCCTGGATAACTGAGAATCTACACAAGCATACTGTCACACTTATGCTGACTTGGCTAGTACTACTTCTATGTTTACTGCCAATTCTATTTCTATCAGTGCTAAAAACATATTATTTTCTGAGGTCGTACTGTTTATGAGATGTTTCACTACCATAAATACACCCAGATTCCCCTAACATACCCTGTTTATAAGTTCAGATTCAATTAGCAAAACAAGTATCTGGTGTTTTTTGTGATATTCAGACTCATTAACTCTGCAACTAAATGAAAGAATTTAATACTCAGCTCATGATTAGAAATTTATATGGGATTAAACCTTCTGAAAAGCCTTGCCATTAAGCTTGCAGAAAAAACAAATCCATTTTTTTGACTACTCTATGTAAACCATCAGTGTCTTTGGACATGGTATTGAATTACTGTGTGCGTTTGTCAATAGCATTTATCTTCATGCTCAAATGCACTTCAAAAAGCCGCCCCTCATCTACAACATGGGACTTGGAGACAAAAGAACGAGAAGAGTTAACCTTGAAGTATTGATTTTCTGCCATCATGTACATGTACCATAAATCCACTATAAATCCATGGCTATGTGCTCATTTCTCTTTCTGTGTTTTTTTTCTTTCCGTTCTCCTTGTGCAGAGATCCTGAACGGGGGTGTTTATGTTGACCAGAACAAATTCCTGTGTCATGCCGACACCATCCACTGGCAAGATATTATCAAGAACCCCCAGGCTGAGCTGCTGGTGGTACCGTCCAACAACAGCAACAACGGATGTGAGTTAAGCCTGAAATTATCAATAAGCTGAGTTTTTATGTTAAAAATGACGCTCATTATAATATGGCTAATGGGCTCGACACACGGGGAGCGACAAACTACAGCAATTAACGGCTGTCAATCTCAGCCAGGGTGAAACCCGACACACGGGACGCAATAACGACGGCAGTGTTGCGAATTGCGCTCTCAGGTCGCTTGTCTTCACAAAATTTGATTGGTTCTACTGCTGCTTCTTGTAAAGGTTGTTGGTGATTCACAAAAAAGGGGTGTGTGCATTGCGGACGTGTAAACTAAACAAATCTTGCGATGCTAATGATATTGAAAAACAAACACACATCAAGATACAGTTTTATGAGGAAAAACTTACCATAAACTTCACCCTGGTGCCAATAAATTCCCACAAAGCTTTTTAGTAATCACTTGGTGAAAGTGTTAGCTAACTGCAGTGTGTAGCATACTCTCCTCTCATTGGTCAGTCAATGAAACCCTCGCTGATTGGTTGTACGCTAAGCGACAGCGACAAAAGTTGAACATTTTTCAACTTTCATGTGTCGCGTCGCAAGCTCGTGTGTGCACGTCTACGTGTACGAAATTTCACATGCACTATTTTCACCGGTCGCTTAGCTGGAGGAGGGCAAGCGATTGTCGCCTCACCGCACAGGCTCCATAGGAAATAAATGGAGAGCAAGCAACGTCGCCGCCCGTGTGTCGAGCCCTTTATTAGGCGAGCATGTGTGTACTTTTGAATGTACGATTTGCAAAATACTGAATGAATCACGGTGCAGTTCTAAGGCAGCCGACTTGGGACTGGAAAGTTGCGGTTTTAAATCCCTTCTATGCCCATATGTTGTGGTGTCCTCGAGCAAGACACCAGTTCCTAACTGCTCCCTGGGCGCATACCTTTTTGCCCACTCTCTACTTGACTGGATCTCAGATGAGACGGGTTAAATGGAGAGCACAAGTTTGTCATTGTATGGGAACAGATGATGTCAACATACATTTCACTTCCGTAAAGCCCCATATTCAAATGTGTGTAATTCGTGTACAGAATAATAATCTTCTAGCTTAAATTCATTAAAAAATTGTATCATATGTGTATGATGCCATCCTTAATTTCAAAACAGACTTCAGGATTTTTCAAGCTTTGCGGTGACCCTCTGGTCGGAAAACTTTATTTTGGGGACACCACTTGTGGGTGTGTTTGTTTTGTAGGGGGCTGTGGAGCAAAAAGCTACAAGAGAAGGAGCAGGTGCTTCTGCATTTCGCTGAAAATGGTTCAATCCCACATCAAGCCCCTGTTGTTAAAATAGCAACATGAACAGATTTAATGAGCATGTTCTTCGCATACATGCATAAATACCAACGATGGGCAGCACTAATCTAAAAGTTAGTTCCACTAGCCCTAAAACACTAACTCAAATAGTTAGGTCCCCTAATTCTAAAGCACTAAAATAATCCAGTCAACCCATGAACATTCTTCAACAGACAACATGAGTCACATATTGTCATGTTGCTCTCTTAAGACTTATCATTGACATTCCACAGCTGGATTTAGGTTCATATCACCTGGTGGATAAGTGACACACATGAACAAAATGTGTGACAGCTTTCACCGTCAACTGTTAACATTAACAATGATCAATAACATTTATAGACCTCAGTTAGTGCTTCTAAATTTAGCCTATAAAATTAGCAAGTGCTAATCCACTAATAAATTTTAAAATTAGCAAAAACCCTAAAGCACTAATCAGGAAATTAGTTCCCCTATTAGTTCTTTAGGGGAACTGTGCCCACCACTGATAAATATGGTARTCATTGCACCTACAACTAAAAAACTTGTCTGCCGCAGCTAAGTTATTTTGGCAAACACATCAACACAGTAGATTTTACAGATATTGGGCTAAAATTTGGTGTGTTAGTAGCTAAAACTGATCCCCAATGTATTATCTGAGCATTAACTGATTGCATGAGATCTATATATGTTTAAAACTTTGCAATTAACTGTTGGAATCAACTGTGTCACTGTCAGCCAAATATCCCATGAACCATCAGAAACACTAAGGTCACAATTTAATTTACATCTACAACAGAATAACTTTAGGAGTCAGCCCAATTCAAGACTGCCACCACAGCAAACAGCCTTAAAGAATGCTAAAATGGCTTAAAATCAGTCAAGTTTACAGATACTGAGCCAWGGTTTGGTGTGGTGGTGGCTGACAGGCATGATCAACACATGATCCAAGCACTGACAGATCTATGCAATATTGCACGTAATTTTATGTTTAAGTTTGATCCAAAACAGCTGCAGCTCTGTTATTTTTAATCATTTTTTATGTCTGTGTGTGGATATCTCAGTATTTATATGATTCTTTTATTAAAATTCACACTTGTTTTGTTTGTTTTGTTAATGTTGCCAAATTATTTTTCAATAATTGTTTTATATGTGGATGTTTAGCTTTATGCAAGCTTCACATTGCCAAGTGTGCAATCCAAACTTTGTTTTGTTAAAGCACGTCCGGTGGCGACTTTGGTTGCAAATCAGAGATTTTGATCGTTCCCCGCAGAGGTCTGCACAAACACCAGCAGCGTCAACAGCAGTGAGCAACCCCCCCCCCCCCCCCCCCCCC
>NW_013952644.1:315419-317034 GCF_001266775.1 Austrofundulus limnaeus | reverse complement strand
CACGCTTTATTCACTCCATTTGCCTGGCGGTGATTTGGAGGCTAAATCAAAAAGTGTTAGATCAACTTGCGAACCTTCCTATTGTGGTGGGACGACGGCGGCTCCGCAGCGAGCCCCATGGAGCTGCTGTCCACTGCTCTCTTTGTAAACCTCACTGGATCTGACAGCTGATCTGATGTTGCCCACCCCGTTTGAAAAAGCAGGCCTAGTTATCCAGCAGTTATTTGGTGTCGGATGAAGTCCCTTGAAACTTTTCTGCCCATCTTTGGGCGAATCTTTCGCAGGTTTGAYGAGGGGGAGGCATGTGGAACTTGCTTTAGGTTTTCTGTGGGAGAACCTAATCTGGAGAGCAGCTGCATCAAATGTCATCAAAAGACACTTGCTGTTGACTTTCAGGTTTACTTAGAAACTTAAAGGACACTTTTAGTAGGTGGAAATCACGGGTGTCCAATCCTGGTCTTTGAGGGTCATTTATCTTGCATTTTACATGTTTCCCTCACCGGATTTAATGATTAAATTATCTCTTCAAGTTCTGTAGAAGCCTGTTAATCACCCATTGATTCAAGTCAGGTGTGGTGGAGCAGGGAAACCTTTAAAACATTCAGGACAGTGGCCCTTGTGGTCCAGGATTGGACACCCCTGGTGTTGGTTTTGGTTATTCAGGACACGGCAGAGTTTTTAAACAAAGCAACTCATTTGTTACTAGAGTTTATCAGTTCAGACTAACCCAAATGCAGGTTTTAAACTGGATTTAGTTGCTCTATGTATGCTAGGCTGTAGCTAAGCTTGTATTTTTTTGAAAGAAGGCAAATAAGCTGCCACTTTTTTTGCAAGAGTTTAAAACTAAGATCACCTTATGAGAAATAATCATCTTTGTTCAATGCCCCAAGTCCAGCGCTGTTGGAGAAAAAGACAGAGAAGTCTCTCAGCTAAAACCTTGACAAATTTTAGCTCAATTTCTGAATCTGTAACGTTGACTGAATTACAGCCATTAAAAAGTGTATGTTTTATTGTCCCTCAGTGCGAAGTTATTTTTCTGCATTTTTCCCATCACATGTGGGCACATGTGCAGTGCCAAATAAGGTGCTTGGTGAGCAGCTAGGGGTTAAGGGCCTTGCTAATTAATTAAATTAAATTAATTGGGCAAATTAGGGTTTCCCGCCTACATTTTTTGTTGTTGGTCTGGAAAGTTGAACTGGCAACTTTTCTTCTAAAGCAGAGATTCTTAACCCATGGGTCGCGGCCCAATTGTGGGCCACAAGCGCCACCTTGAGGGCCTCAAAAGAACAACAATTTTAAACTTTGGGCCGCAGAGGGCCATGGGACCGCATTGATTTTGAATAAGGTGCAATACACTTTCTCACCACTAGTATCAGTAGTGCGCCACTCAGATGTTTAACAACTTTTTAATATGTAGAAGAACCTTAGAAACCTGCCGAGAATGGAAACGTATTTTAAATGAAAAGTAGAAGCAAAAATGAAGGTAACTTGTCAAAAAACACCAAAGTTTGTCACTAATATCAAGTGCAGCTTCTGTTTTTACCATGCAATATTTTAAAAAGTTCAAAACATTATCAAATACAGTTGCAGAAACAACTATGTTTTAATTTTGCAC
>NW_013952644.1:311307-315389 GCF_001266775.1 Austrofundulus limnaeus | reverse complement strand
CATCAGTGTTTAGCATGTGAGAAGGTATTGCTCTTCGGTGTAGCGTCTTATTAAAGCTGTGTTTCTTGGTGTGTTTTGCAGGCAGACGCTGTCACCGCTCGTGTAACGGACGCTGCTGGGGCCCGCAGGAAAGCCAGTGTCAAACCTGTGAGTGTGTCCAACTACTAACAGTTTCCCTGGACTTCCACAGACGTGTTTGTTTCCCTCTTTGTTTTTGCCTGAGATTAAAGTGTAAATGTCTAATTAAGTGTAAAGATTATCGACAAGAAAATGCAATTATTAGCCAAGAAAGTAATTTAATTGACAGAAAAATTAAAAAGAAAAAAAATTGTGCAATTTTGACAGAAAGAATGAGGATTAAGGGTGACAGCCTATTTTTTTTCTCTAAGTTTATTCTCCGAATTTTAAGAAAAAAATTGGAAAGTAAAGTAAAGAAGAACAGGGTTAATTGAACTTGACTTTGTTCTCAAAATTCTGGTTTTAATCTCAGACTTCTGGCTTTTCTAAAAATTGTTAAAAAAAATAAAGTCAGCATTTTGACTTTACTTTAAAAAAATTAGATTAAATACAGATTTCTGATTAAAAAGGCCATTATTTAATAAATAAACAAACTTAAAACTCAAGATTTTTTTTTCTATTTCTTTGTGCTAATCCTTTTTAATAGAAAGAAGTGGTAGTTTTAATCATATTGGAAAAACCGTAAATATTGATAATTAAAGTTGCATTTTTTTGACAGAATAAAATCATAATGTTGAGAAAATGGTAATCTCTCCAGACATAATCCAGAGGAAGTGAACCCCACTGTGCTTCTGCACCTGTATTTGTTTTATCAGTTGTTAGTTTTGTATCTGATGGTGCACTTCTAATAAATTAATTACAAAAAAACCGTAATATTTTAGTTGAAACAGTAAATTACTTCCACTGTTCACACAACTTGTTTTAGTCCTTCAAAATAAGGGTCTCAAATACATACACGTACAATACACATCCCTGGCGGTCTATTGTCTTTCATCTGTTTTATTAAAGAACAATAATGTCAGCAGTTTTATAAGGTTCAGGTGTTCAGAGATGATTTTTGAGGTTAACTGTACGTATGTGTTTTTGACTCCTGTTTTACATTTCGGTGCCACACAGGTGAAATCCAACACTACCTTTGTGTTAGTAATATGTCCAGCCTTGCCACCCCTAATAAACATTTCAGTGCTCTGTCACTGTCTCCCCCTTTATATTTTATGAGTCGTTCCAGTACAAGATGTCCCCACATTGCAACACCTCACTCTAGTTAGACACTGAAATAAAGCAATATTGCAGAGGGGTACACAGTGGATCTTACTTTTTCGGTGACAATAAGCTTTGTGTTTGCACCTCTTACAATATGGCAGACTTGTTGAAGCTCCAAAAAAGCTTRCATATGTGACTAAAATCATAGTGTTGGCTAGGAAACAATAAAGTAAATAACATGGGTAATAATAAAGATGTAATATATTATGTGTACGTGCAAGGACAGATTAGATTGTAATTGACATGCATAGCAACAACAAAACATTTAAAATAAAGTCTTTATTCCTAATAAATTTCATGCTATAGGTGCATCCCAAATTTGTAGTGGTTTGGATGGGGGTCTTTTGGGGGGGGCATTGGTTGACCTGATGGATAGCCCCTCATCAGATCTAAACAAAAGAAATCTGAAGCTCCTATGTTTAATAGTTTTTGAGCAACAACCCTTTTTTGTAAGTCCATCCCTTTTTCAGATGAGTTGGGGGTTCGGGGGTGGGGGGCACTGATTGTTGGGCCTGATGGATAGAGCTTCATCAGAGCTAAACAACAAAAGAGATCTGAAGCTTCTACGTTGAACAGTTTCTGAKTTATAAGCATTTTTGCATGTCCTGACACCCCAACTTTGAAAGGAGCCCCCTCCTCAAATATGGGGTCTATCGTAAAACCGTTGGCTGGCGCAGTGTAGGTCRGACWCWTCTACAKTSCTGCCAAATTTCATGATGATCGGTGCAGCCATTTTTGTGCTACGGTTGACCAAAAATCTCTGGAGGGGAAAAAAAAACAGTATGAAAACAATATGACTCCCGTGTACGCTTCATGTGCGGGGGTCAGAATAAAATGCAACTACAAATACTGATATTAGATTTAAACCCACTCTTATGTTTTTTTGAAAAGTTGGCAGCCCTGAAATATATATTATAATGCCATCATCTAATAACTACAGTCTGACTTTTGTTTGAATTCATCCAGTGSTTCATGATATTTTGCTAACAGACATTATTGCCTGCCTTTGTTAGCAGAGGGTATTAGTCATTGTGTAAAGAATGAATATTTATCTCGTTTTGTTGGGTTTTAACATATTTCCTTTTAATAAACCTGTTTCTACTGAGACAAATAGGCTGAAATGATCATCATAACTAAAAGAACTAGAGAAAGACTCATTTTTTGTTTAATTACCTTAGCTTTTTTTCTAAGAGTTATACAAGCCAATAGCATTGTTTTGTTTTTGTTTTCTACATTTGCGTCATTTCATTAGCAGCTACAGAGTGTAAACAGCAGTTTGTATTGGCGCTCCTGCTGACGTGTGTGGGAGATGGCTCTTCAAGTTTAATGCAAGAAGAAAATTCATATTTCACTTAGACCCATCCACACCAGACTCCTTTATATTGATTTTGAATAAAAGGGCAGAAAGTGTGGAGTTATTGTTTCCACTGGTGTTGGTATGGCAACAAGAAAAAAAAAAAGAAAAAAGGAAGGCCTCCAGAGTATTGGGACAGTTTTGGAAAGCCACTTGGCAGAAATCAGCCATTGTATAAACCCAGTTCAGTCCAGTACAACTGGATTTATTCTTCATTTTCTCCAAATTAAATCTTGAGTAAACCAGCTAAATTTCCCCCAGCAGCACGGCGCCGCCTCAGATTTGTACCTGCCAAGCTCAATTCTCAGCTGCAAGACACTGAGCTAAATCTGGAAGAAGAGACTCGCTCAAGGACAGCTGTAAAGCAGGTGTTGAGAGAAAGGAGTGCTTCATTTTTCTTTTCTTTTTTTCTTTTTCTTTTCTTTTTTTCTGCCTGGCTATTCAAACCGGCAGTTACATGCTTAGAAATCCTCGTGTCCAACCTTTAGGTTGCTGATGTCCCTATTCGTTCTGGCGATAGACTCCCGCTCGAGACGAAGGTTGAGGGTGGTGGTATTGTCTCCTTTTATGAATGTGTGCGAACGCTTGTGTCAGACCTTTGAAAATGTGGTCTTTTCTCTTCCTGGGCAGTGACAAAAACGGTATGTGCAGAGCAGTGTGACGGCCGATGCTTCGGGCCGTTCGTCAGCGACTGCTGCCACCGGGAATGTGCCGGCGGCTGCTCCGGTCCCAAAGACACAGACTGCTTTGTACGTCTGCAACACACAAACACACTTCTAATGTCTTCCCTAACATTTTTATCACCATAGTGTACATGTTTAGTCTAATGTCTTATTTTCCTGTTTATTTATCCTTACATTTTTAGTAGCCTGTTTCTGTTATTTCAGCTATGCATACAAGAACATATTCAGCTCATTCAGGGTGCTTTTTTTTTTTCTTTTGACTCTTTTTTTTAATATGTAACTTTCTAAATTATTTCCCCGTAGAAATATGTGACCCCTCACATCAAATCAGGGACCAACTATATTTGATCAAACTAAACTAAGCACATTTTCAGATTCCTGGCTCAAATTGACACCTCGATCATCCTGACATCATGAGTGCTTCCAGAGATTTGACTTGATTTGTTTTACTAACTGGGAGAAAATCGGTCTGAATCGTATTTTTAGCGTACAGTGAAGCCCCGCAAAATCGCATTTCAGTTTGCGGAATCAGTCTTTCACTGTTTTTTTTTTCATAGAACCTAACTTTTATGGTAATCCTCAAAGTTTTGCAAATCGTAAGTTTATTTTTCTCTCTTACATGCTTTTTTTTTTGGTGACTTTCCAAAGTAAATTATTAAAGGGGCAATATCATGTAAAATCAACTTTTTTTGAGTTTCATATCATGTTATAATGTTATACTCTCATAAAAAAACATGCCCAAAGCCTTGCTTTGACTCATTCAT
>NW_013952644.1:306786-309980 GCF_001266775.1 Austrofundulus limnaeus | reverse complement strand
GGGTTTCACTGTGTGGAAGAAAAACTTGTTTTAATTTTATTTTTTTATTTAAAAGTCTTCTTGTTAATGGAGATGCAAAGATGTAGATGTCATTTGCACATTCCGGTTCTCAATAGGACCAGAAGAGCTGCTCCTTGAAGCTGTTCAGCTTACTAATTTAACAACCAGCAGCCACAAACAAGCCCAAAAGTATGTCCCCTCAAAATAATCTGTTTTCAAACCAGAGGGTACACAGCAAAGTGAAAAATCTGAAGTCTGTATGAAATTAGGATGAGATTTTTTCATGCTTTTGTAGGATGAAAAATGGAAGGTTGCATTATACGTGAAGCACATTATACACGTATATATGGGGCATATCTCACTACGCTATTTTGTGACTCAGTTCTCGGTTCAGAGTGAGGGGTCACACATTTTAAGATCTCTTTTTAGTTTGTTCAAAAACTGTGTTCATTTAAAATGCTTCTTTGTTTTACTTCTTGTGTGCGACATCCATTTGTCTTTCCTTCCCCCTCTGAAATGATACACTTTATTTACTTGCTGATAAATTGTTTACCATTATATGGGGCTGTAAAATTCTGTAGTGGCAACCCCCTTCAAAGAACAAATTGGTGATTTGGAGTTCCAATTAATATCGTTTTATCACCTCACCTTCTCCCTGCACTGGAAACTCGTACTTAGTGACAGAAATGATATTGCTGTTGTAATTCACCAAAAGACTCATCCAATTCAATTACTGCCATTTTCAGACCATGGCCACGCACGACAAGATGCTTAAAGGGTTTATAGGAAAACATTACACCGTTTACATCATGGCTGCGGATCAATGGCTTCAATTTTTCTCCCATTTGGCATCCAGAGACAGTGAGCAGCTGCCTGATTCGCATGTCGTAATCCCACGTAAAAATGAAATGTTGCTGTAATACTCTCTCAGTCACGGTGACTTATGCCTGGAAGTCCCCCCCCCCAACTCCCACTCTCTCGTCACCTCCATGATTCCACACACCCTCGAGAAAGTCGTCTCCTGCCCTGTCCGTTAACCTAACTCTTGTGCTCTCTGCAGGCTTGCACCAATTTCAACGACAGCGGAGCATGTGTGACCCAGTGCCCTCAGCCGTTTGTGTACAACCCCACATCTTTCCAGTTAGAACACAACCCCAAAGCAAAGTACACCTACGGAGCCTTCTGTGTCAAGAAATGTCCCCGTAAGTCTGAGGAAATGGAACAGTTTTGCTGTTAAAGGGATCCCTGATTAGTTGTAACATTACACTTTATTTGATAAACATTTATTATAACTGTAAAATAAAGACTGTAAAAATACTGTAGGCTGTTTAGTTTAGTAAATTTTTAATATATATATTTTAACACGGACGGAGCCATTTTATTTACACACAAAGCATTCTGGGTAAATGATGATGTGGATAGGTCCTCGGTGCGAAGCTGTTAGCGAGCTATATCCACCCTGAAGGTTAATCTTGGACAATATCTGACGATCAACTCTTAAATGAAACCAGAGAGCGTTGACAGATAGGAGAAGGTAGAAATGACTCAACCTGTAACTGAAAATATGGATGGAGGACAACAGAGCTGCTTCATGGAAGAAGAACCTCAGCCTAGCCTGTTAGCCTTTGCACTAGCGTCAACGCTATATTGCATTATATGTATTAGCTTGGTGCTAGCGCGATAAACAAGCTAAACTGAGGTCCTCCATCCAYATTTTCAGTCGCAGGCTGAGTCATTTTTGTGTTCCCCTCTCTGTCATGTGGATGGAGGACCTCAGTGATGAGAGGAGAGTGTGTAGCGCTGAGCTAATACATATAGCCTATATGATGATAGCGTTGGAGCTAACGCTAAAGCTAACAGGCTAAGCTARGGTTCTTCTTCCATGAAGCAGCTCTGTTGTCCTCCATCCATATTTTCAGTTACAGGCTGAGTCATTTCTACCTTCTCCTCTCTGTCAACGCTCTCTGGTTTCATTTAAAAGAGTCRATCATCAGATATTGTCCAACATTAACCTTCAGGGTGGATATAGCTCGCTCACACCGAGGACCTATCCACATCATCATTTACCCAGAATGCTTTCAGTGTAAATAAAATGGCCTCGTCCGTGCAATATATTTTAAAACTTTTAGTTTAAAAATTATGAAAACTAAACAGCCTACAGTATTTTCACAGTCTTTATTTTACAGTTAAAATATACGTATGTTTATTAAATAAAGTCTAATGTTACAACTAATCATGGATCCCTTCAAACACGAAACATGAAGTAGATACTCATAAGGATGCTAATTAAGGTTCATCGAAGAAGCATTTATCCTCTAATCTATCCTGAAATGAGACCTCAGACAATTATTTCAAGACATGATAAATGGCTCCAACCTAAACAAATTGTGTATCTCAATCAGCTTTGTTGCTAGACCATCTGCTTCAACTTCTGGCAGCTGAAAAAACAAAACAAATCTTAGCTCTTGCTTTCACAGTTATGGAGTAGGAGTGCGGCTGTAATTAACAGAGCGTGCAATAAGCTAGATCAACAGATTGCACATTCAGTATCATCAGATAAGCAAGTTGTTGTCCAAAGCAGCTAGAAAATCCAAATTCATTCACTCGCTTTTGTAGCAACAGCTTTCGGTTGTTACTTTGTACAAATGTAATTAAATTATAATAATTTTCTACTATCAGCACAGCCCTTCTGGAATTTTTTTTTTTTTTTTTGTGAATTAATGCTGCATTTAAAATACTGCTTTTGTACACTGGCAGTTCTCTGAAACATGAGCATTAACTATAACTAGTGAATATTTTTAAATGCTTTTGTTTTTGGCAGACAATTTCGTGGTGGACCACAGCTCCTGTGTCCGAGCATGTCCCAGCAACAAGATGGAAGTTGAGGAGAACCGAATCAAAATGTGCATCCCTTGCACTGACATCTGCCCAAAAGGTCAACCATGTGATGTTCTTTCATGATAACAATATAGTCTGTGAAAATTAGACTGAGTAGTACGAGAAAATAATGTGATAAGATTGACCCTGAATTGTTATATTCCATATTGGCCATCTCTTGGTCTGGAGTCTATGTTGTCTATAATTTCTATATCTTTCTCCTCTTAAGTGTCTTTCATGTCCATCCATCCATCCATCCATCCATCCATCCATCCATCCATCCATCCATCCATCCATCTTCTTCCGCCTATCCGGGG
>NW_013952644.1:296355-305367 GCF_001266775.1 Austrofundulus limnaeus | reverse complement strand
ACCCTACAACATCCAGAGCCTTAAGGAACTCCGGGCGGATCTCATCCACCCCCAGGGACTGCTCCCCCCTCCTGAGATGCCTGATGGTGGACCAGAATCGCCTCGAAGCCATGCGGAAGTCTTTCTCCATGGCCTCTCCAAACTCCTCCCACGCCCGGGTTTTTGCCTCAGCGACCACCCGAGCCACATGCCGCTTCGCCCGCCAGTACCCATCAGCTGCTTCTGGAGTCCCACAGGCCAAAAAGGCCCAAGAGGACTCCTTCTTCAGCTTGACAGCATCCCTCACTGAAGGTGTCCACCAACGGGTTCGAGGGTTGCCACCACGACAGGCACCAGCAACCTTGCGGCCGCAGCTCCGATAAGCTGCCTCGGCAATGGAGGTATGAAATATGGTCCGTTCAGACTCAATGTCCCACACCTCCCTCAGAAAGTGTTTGAAGTTCTGCCGGAGACGGGAGTTGAAGCTCCGTCTCACAGGGGACTCTGCCAGACGTTCCCAGAAGACCCTCACTACACGTTTGGGCCTGCCAGGTCTGACCAGCTTCCTCCTCCACCACCGGAGCCAACTCACCACCAGGTAGTGGTCAGTTGACAGTTCCGCCCCTCTCTTCACCCGGGTGTCCAAGACATACGGCCGCAGATCCGATGAAACGACGACAAAATCGATCATAGATCCGTGGCCTAGGGTGTCCTGGTGCCATGTGCACATATGGACACCCTTATGCCTGAACATGGTGTTCGTGATGGGCAATCCGAATTACCACATTGTCATTGAAGGGTTAGAGTGTCCCACTGACACATATATATAATGGCGGTTGCCTTTATTACCCCTTTTTGGCGCGGCTGTGGTAGAGTGGTTAGGGGAGCCATCCTGGAACCGGAAGGTTGCCGGTTCGATCCCCGTCCAATCGACTCAGTTGTTGTGTCCTTGGGCAAGACCCTTACCCACCTTGCCTACTGATGGTGGTCACAGGGTCCGGTGGCGCCTGTGTATGGCAGCCTCGCCTCTCAGTGTGCCCCAGGGAAGCTGTGGCTAAAATTGTAGTTTGCCATCATCAGTGTGTGAATGTGTGTGTGCATGCATGGGTGAATGTCTGCAGTGTAAAGCGCTTTGAGTGTCCTGGATGGATAGAAAGGTGCTATATAAGTACAGTCCATTTACCTTTTTACCATTTACCATTGTTATGTTTTGGTGTAATTTTAGAAGTTTTAACTCTGAAAAAGTTATTTCTGTTGAGCTGCTTTGCATGAAATTTTTTGTGCACACAAGTCAGTTGAACAGACAATCAACTGTGATAATTTTTCTTTCAGGTTTGTGTGTTTTATTGAACTTTTTCAGACCCTTGGTGTTCCCAGTCAAAAATGTCTCATCATTAGAACTTGCTGTGTGGGACACTCAAGTGTTTAAAATGATGTTTAGTCCCTCAACCATATCTCAAACTGTGACATTGATGACAGAAAACAAGGCCAACAACCAGACATGATGGATACTGTAGAGAAGAATATGTCAGAAGTTGAAGACGACACAAACTCTAGACCAAGAGATGGAACAATCCAGTGATGAGGAAGAGTATACTGCTGAAGACGCTGTTACAACTATTTCAATGAAGTTGGGACGTTGTGTAAAGCAGAAATAAAAACAGCAAACTGTTGTAAATCCTTTTCAAACTAAATTCAATTTAATACATACAAAGCCAAGGAATTTGCTGTTCAGACTGATGGATTTTTTTTTCAAAATTCATATAAAATTTAAAGCCTTCAACATGTTCTAAAAAAAGTTGGAACAGGGGCATGTTTACCACTGTCTAATGTCTGGCTGAACCAAGCAGGGATGTCCCTGAAATAGATGTGGCTTGGAGGGCAGCATACAGTATGTTGCTCCAACCCATGGATGTACCTGTCAGTATTAATGGTGCCTTCACAGATGTGCAAGTTACCCCTGCCATGGGCCCTAACACTCCCAATCCCATCAGAGATGTTGGCTTTTGAACTTTGCACTGATCAACCCAGACTGTCTTTTTCTTATTTGGCTCAGAGGACACAGTGTCCATGATTTCCAAAAACAATCTAAAATGTAGACTCATCAGAACACAGAACACCTTTCTACTTTGTGTCATCTCAGATAAGCTCAGTCCCAGAGAGGCTGACTGCATTTCTGGGTGTTGTTTATGGCTTTGGTTTTGCATGGTAAAAGTTTTGACTTGCACTTGAAGCTGGACTGTGTTCACTGACAATGGTTTTTTGAAGTGTTCCTGAGCCCATGTGGGTTACAGAATAATGTTGGTTTTATTGCAGTGCCACCTGAGGGATCGGAGGTTACGGGCATTTGATGTTGGTTTTCATCCTTGCCGCTAACTTGCAGAGATTTGTCCAGATTTTATGAATCTTTTGACATGACACAATTATGGACTGTAGATGATGAAATCCCTAAATTCCTTGTGATTTTATGTTGAGAAACATTCTTTTGGATTATGTGCTAATGTAGTTTTTCACAAAGTCATGAAGCAAGTGGTCCTTGCTTGTGAATGACTGAGCCTTTCGAGGATGCTCACTTTATACCCAATCTTGACACTCACCTGTTTCCAATTAACCTGTTCACCTGTGGAATGTTAGCATTCCTCAACCTTCCCAGTCTTTTGTTTCCCCTGTCCCAGCTCTTTTGGAACGTTGGAGGCATCAAATTCAAAATGAGTAAATATTTGGGGAAAAAAACTACTTTTATCAGTTTGAACATTAAATATCTTGTCTTTATAGTGTATTCAATTAAATTTAGATTGAAAAGTTTTGCAAATCACCGTATTCTATTTTTATGTTTTACACAATGTTTTAACTTCATTGGAATTGAAGTTGTACCAACTTCTAAAGCTCTGACAGCTTCCACTCTTTTGAAGTATTTCACAAGAGTTTGTAGGGTTTTTGTGACAATAAGTGCCCATTCATTCTGTAGAGCATTTATGAGGCCAGACACTGCTTTTAGACATGGAGGTATTTGTTTCAATTCATCCCCAAAATGTTCTGTTGGGTTGAGGTCATAACTCTGTGCAGGCCACTCAAGTTCTCCAAAACAAAATTTTTCAAACCGTGTAGTCATTGCCTTGTACAATACACTAAGGCAAGGTCATGTTGGGGTAGAAAATGGTTTTCCTCAAAGTGTTGGAGGTGCACAGTTGGAAGCATAGCATTGTTCAATGTGTCTTTGTATCCTGAAGCATTCAGGTTACCCTTCACCAGAGAACAGAGTTCTAACCTGTACCCTGTCTGAAACGCAAGATTTTAGCAAATAACAGGTGTGGCCAAACACTTTTAACCTATATGGTTTTGTCTATCATATGTTGAGTAACTCCTGCCACTGGTCCATTTTTATAAGTTGTGCTGGTTTAGATGCTCAGTCATTTAAGATGTAGTTAATCAAAAGTGTAAAAAATAAAATACAGATCCATGGACTTCTCTTCTGCAGTTGAAAAGCTGCATGGATGTGAGGTGAAATGTTTTCAACAACAGAATTGGAGTGGTTGTTATAATATTGTAAAACTTTTTTTGGACTAAGTTATAACTTCTGCATCTTGGTGAAAATATGGGCTCAGTATCGACAAACCATTGCCTCATGTCAATGTTATCTAAAGTGCAATACAAGCAGAAACTGACCCCAACTTGTGAGTTGCAAATGAAATAGAGATACTATAGAGATCTTAGTTGATCACATTCATTATACTATAAGTAAATCACATTTATGTAGTTAGCATTGTAATCCAAGAACCCTATGCTAACATGGTCAATATTGGATCCAGACTAAGCCACAGTATTTAATTTAAAAGCGTTTAAAACGTATGTATTTTATCTGTTAGGTCACATTAGGTTTCTTTTTATACTTTAAATATTCCTACGCACTGACTGCAATTCTGCAATTACCCCCCTCCCCACTGCCTGCTACAGTTAACATCTTTAAAGCAGAATAAGATAAAACTACTCATGCTTCTACCTTCTTTTTTCCAAGCCTAATTTCATCTAGATCCCAAATTCTTGTAACCCTTTATTTTCCTCCTGTCAAACATATCTAGACAACTTGTGTTCAGTTTTTTTAATTTCAATTTCAATTTTAATTAATTAATTTATTTTTTTGCCTTTTTTTTCCTTAATAAAGTTGTGCAAATCAGTGCATATTACTTTCTGGAGGACAAGTGTGGCATAAATGGAGGTCACATGCTTGATCCCAACATCAGTCGGCATGTTAATTAACAGAAAATAGTCCCCTAATGAGAAACTGCTACCTGCTCAGTAATTACAAGTCGCTTTGCTACAAGAGTATCAGCTAAATACCTAAAATGTCTGATGTGGAATTAAACTACATTAGTTCAATAGAAAAGATTAGCCCCTTCATCATATTGTTCTCACAATGGTAACTGATTTGCCYTTTCTCTTTGGAGGGAAGGCCAAAATGTTTTCCTTCAGGCTCCACATATTGGCCGTGGCATCCATTGATTGGCTAATCTCTCGATTACATTGTCACGTCACAGTGAGGGGGTTAATGAGGGATAGCCCAAGGAACTGTGGGAAATGATAACAAATTAACATTTCAGATATGGAATTGGCTGATATAAATCACTATCAAATACTGGTTATACCACTTAATGCCAGCCTTATTCATCATCCCCCCTTTTGCCTGTGTCAGAAATACTCGGCTCACACTAGACTGCAAGTGTAATTAATGCAGATGTAATGAATTCATTATAGAGAGGAATTGGATGTAGATTGGCCTGTACTTTCATCAAAAGAATTCAAACGCCTGGAGAAGGGCCATGGCCTTGCCTGTGCACCAAAGGACTTTATTTTCATAAAAGAGAACAAAAAAAAACCTTGCAGTGAAAAATGGCAAATAGCAGTTACTCGACACAAGGCCTCTGCTGTACAAGGACACTTTGGACAGACATTTGTTATCAAATGTAACTGAAATAAATACAGTCTGAAATTGTGTTTTGTTTTTGTTTTTGTTTTTCAGTGTGCGATGGCATTGGGACGGGCAGCCTGCAAACGGCTCAAACAGTGGACGCCAGCAACATCGATAAATTCATAAACTGCACAAAAATCAATGGCAACCTCATATTTCTCATAACAGGAATTAAAGGGTAAGGAGTCAAATAAAGGGTTTCCTTTCTCATTTTGGATTTTGGATTTGCATTCAGATTTTGTTAAAAGTTGTTTTTTCAGCTACTCCTACCTTTATTTTCAGCTGTGTATGTTTAAAAAAAGGTAAAATTATAACCCTTTATAAAATTAGCGTTAGCATTATCATTTACCTTAGTTAAAATCAGAATGTGTTTGGGATCATTCTTGGAWACACCATAACACATTTCAGCTCAGTGAGTCCTAAAATGGACAAATTATAGCCATTTAAAATTAAATGTTGTGGTCAACTTGAATTTTTGATTAGCATTTAGAATTTGGTAAAGATTGTTTGTGTCTACTACTACACTAATACCTTCTTTTTTGTCCAAAAGTAGCTTTTTGTAAATTTAGCTTTAGCAGTTAGCTGAAATTGGGACTACCAATGGGCATGTTTTTCCAAATCATTCTTAGCTATTATCACACAATTTCAGCTCAATAKTTCTTAAAACAGCTGATTTGAAATTGACTGTGATGGCCATTTTGAATTTGCAAATCAAGGATAGTGTATATGTGCCCCCCTAAAAATCACCTTGGCCACCCCTGTGCCACCCTTTACAAAATAATTTAACTCYGCCTCTGCCTCTGTGTGGAGGATGCAGATTTGGTATTCCAAGACACGKTTGCAGCTGAGTTGGTGGAGCAAATTACTCATGTCGCTCCCTGTGATGACAACTTTAACTCAGTAGAGTTTGCAGTATACCATCTTTAGATTAACATTTGAGCTTTTAAAACCTAAGTCTTTTGCCACAAYAGAAGCTTCTCCCCTTTTTGGGCATCATCTTCAACTTTTACGTCTGCCACAGCTTATTTTTCAATGCTTTCTGTGTCCATCTCTACCCCGCTCAACACCTCAAACACTGACACTGTGCTGCTCTATTTTCTACATGTGCGTTCAGCGGTGCAGCAAGGAAAAATGTCCCCAACGAATCAATTTATCTGTGGGCATGTCGTTTCGAATGTTATTCATCCTAGTTAAAACAATGTGCCGGTATACGGAAAATTCACATAACAAAAATACAAAACGGTTTTCAGTACAAACTGGTGTACTGCCCATCTTTATAACTACCTTCATTTCAAATGTCATAAACACAGACTTGGCTGCCAACGGGAGTACAAAGCTGTCTGAGGTGGCAATGATGTGGGCAGAAAATATTATGTTTGGAAACAAAATCATAATTTGGCCAGACAGCATATGGTTGTATGGCTCACTAGTTGAAAACACTCAGAATTCATTGAGACTAAAAAAAAAAAAAAAAAAAATTACCCTTATTTTCCTGCTAATTTTGGTCCTACTTTCTAACAGTCTCAACTTAGAGGACCACAAACATGTTTAGCAGCACAATTACTTTATCAGACTGTACAGCGTCTGTCTGACGCAATCGTCAATTCTGGTCATCCATCTTGACGCACTTTTCTGGGTCACGGGGGTCACTGGTGTCCATGTCCAGCACTCACTGTGTAAGAGGCAGGTACACCCCGGACAGGTGCATGACCTCGACAGGGCCACATACAGATAAATGAGACAACCATTTACAACCTCACATAGACCGAGGGACAATTTAGAGTTCCTAGTTAAACATGTATGTTTTTGGTCTTTGGGTGAAAAGTGAAACTGTAGTACTGTAGTACCCAGAAAAACCCACAGAGGTATGGGGAAAACATGAAAACTCCACACAGTAATGTCCCAGGCTAGAATGCGATCCTGTGACCTTCTTGCAGATAATTCTACCAACTACACTCCCCAATTGGCCATTATATTTATATATTTCCCATTTTGCTTCTTAACCCTAATCCACCTTTTATTACTTAATCCGAGCGCCCTAATGACAAACATTGTTCTTTCTTGGAATAACAGAGTAATAAACTTCTCTAAATGTTGGAAACATAGACCTGTTTACATATGAAGTCATTTTGTTTCTCCTCAGGGACATGTATCATGGCATTGGACCGATGGACCCTGAGCGTCTCAACGTTTTCCGCACTGTGAAGGAGATCACAGGTGAAAATTACTTACTTGTGTAAACTTGGAAACATAAACTGAAGAAAACCATGTTACTGCATGTTGTGTGTGTATGTTCTGAATTATTTAGCTCCAGAGTAGACGGCTTGTAGATGAAAGCAGGTTTTTTTTGTCTGTGAACTCTAAAAGCTGTTCAAGTGGATATGTTACTACAAGTTTGTGTATGGGCTCGGCTTATTGGTAAAACAACCTTCAGTGTTTGCAGCAGTGTGTGTATTTATTCATTAGCTGTTAGGGGCCTTAAGGGATGAACAAAAACCTTGTATACGAAACCTTTTGTCATATTAAACTGCAACTTGCAGTTGAGCCAAACGGCTAATGGAGTGAAACTGCATTTTCATAATGAAAACCCAAGCAGTAAGGAAGAGCAATGGCTATTCCATCCCAGCCATTTCCTGCTCCATCCTTTTTAATGTCATTTCCACAGCTGCTGATTTGATATAATCTGTCATTAAAAGGCAAGTGCAAGCCAGACAAATTGTGCAAATATTAGATCCATTCTTTTAATTAGTGCTTGTTGTCTTCTCCTCTCACATTTCCAAGAATGTATGGGTTCTAGCTTGAAATTCATGGAGGCGAGGAAACTTTATGACCAACAGCCGAACCCCTTTTATCTGGTTGTCAGCAACTGAATAGATTAAAGTTCTTCCTCTTTATTTGTATATCCCTTAATCAAATATCCATTTTTATGCCTAAAAATATAGGTTGTAACTTTTTATAAAGCTCTACAAACATTTATATAAGACTGGCTAACTGTGATAATTACCTTCATCTGAATCATTTTTAGGTTACCTGAACATCCAGTCTTGGCCTGAAAACATGACAGATTTGAGTGTATTTTCCAACCTGGCAACCATTGGGGGACGAACCCTTTATAGGTGAGTGATGGCACATCATCCATCCATCCATCCATCCATCCATCCATCCATCCATCCATCCATCCATCCATCCATCCATCCATCCATCCATCCATCCATCTTATTCATGGTCAGAAGGCAACAGGAGGAGATTGTTCCAGACATTCTTCTTCAAGTGATACGTCTCACTTGAAGTATCCCAAGATGTCGCAGGTCATTGAAGATTTACATCCATCTAACAAGTCCTTAGTATGCTCTGCGGTCTTCTCCCAGTGGAATGTGTCTCAAAAAACTCCTAGCGGAAGATGCCCAAGAGACATCCTAATCAGATGTCTCAACTGACTTTTTTGGTAGATGAGTGCAACAACTTTAAAATCTCCCTTCCTGGAGGATAGATTAAACTGAACTCATCTACTTTATGAAGGAAGCTAATTTGAACCGTTTGTACCCAGGATCTCATTCTCTCTGCCATGAGCTGCACCTCATGACCGTGAGTGAGGGTAAGGTGAAACTTTAGGTTCAACTCCTCCTTCAAACAGACCAGACCAATGCCTTTGGACTCTGGACTCTTAGAACTCTAGATTATGAAACATCAATCCAATTCCCTCTCCATCCTACCATCATTCGTAAACAAGACTTTTATGGAATTTTTGCATTTTAAAGGGGCGGCCCGACTAAGCCTGACCCAAACTGGATTCAAGCCCTGGTTCTGCATTTGGATTTGTCGTTATGGCCCACTTCCAGCCTGACTTCTGGAACCTAGAGATCTGGGTTTCCATTTAAGCCAGGGGTGGGCAATCATGGTCCTCGGGGGCCGCAGTCCTACATGTTTTACATTTTTCCCTGCACACCTGATTCAATAGCTGAACTACCTCTTCCAAGTTCTGCAATGTGGAGGACTGAAACTGACATAATCAGAAATAAAAGCAGAAATAGATAAATGAACCTTTAAATAAATAAATACATTTAAAA
>NW_013952644.1:292705-294561 GCF_001266775.1 Austrofundulus limnaeus | reverse complement strand
GTGCATTTTAAGTGTATTTATTTAGTGGTTCATATAATTCTGCTTTTTTTTCTAATTATGTCAGTTTTGGTCCTCCGTACTGCAGAAGCCTGATAATCATACTGTATATTCCTTCAAATCAGGTGCATTGGAGCAGAGAAACAAGTAAAACATGCAGGGCTGCGGCCCTCCAGGACCAGGATTGCCCATGCCTGATTTAGGCCAAGCTGCTGGGGTCAGTTTGTCATTAGCTGTTTAATGTTTACTGACTGTACAACAAATTRCCMCTTGGGRATAATAAAGATTCTTAAACTTGAAATACCATTAGCTTACTGTCCCTACTGTGTTGTCTTCAGCATCATACTGCTGTATGGTTTGCTACAGTCTTTGGTACCTTTCCACTGTAGTTTGTCAAGCAAAAGCTTAATCTTCTATCAACACWCCGGCTTCCGGCACTCTGCTTTAGCTGCTCTGGAATTACAGAGAACAAAAAAAGAAGTAGCACAAGCTTGATGTTGTCCATTGTTGTGTCACAAATAAAATGATGTCACATTTAGATTTGTGCGTTTTTAATACAATCAAGGCAGCACTCTGCTCGAAGCAAACACAACCAGGGCCAGGTTAGACCAGGGGCAGGCCGACTGTGGCCATACCAGGCTGGGTTATGCCTAACAGTTTGAGTCAAAGAATCAGAAACCAAACATTCATAAATTGAGGAGAAGATGAACACTGCACTGACGGTTGCTTCACAATGCTCACTGCTCATTCATTAGGTCAACAAAACGATTTTGTCGTACAACATTGTTCAATAAGTTTGAATTCAAATGTAAATTTATCCATTTAATTCTCTACATAATACATGCGTCTGACATGTTCGAGTAAAGGTTCAGTCAGTTGACTGTGGTTCAAGCTTTAAACCAAAGCTCTTTGAAGTGCTGCTGTCGCTCCGCTTTGATTAGTTTCATATTTCAGTGTTGCTCACAAGTAGGAAGATCCAAGTGATACTGCAGGCAAATGAGGTCCAGATGCAGTCAAAAGTTTACATAAAATGATTATGAATGCCAAGTGCATTTGATTAGGGCTGTTAATGAACTGTTCTTTTTCCATAGTGGAGAGATTTTTTATCGCACAACTTGAAGAATTTTTCAAAACAAGGATTAGGTGCATAAGTTTGATCTTAATGTGATTTTTCTCTAAATCCACATGGTCAAATTAGTACAAGCAGGCGTTTATATATATATATATATATATATATATATACATACACACAGTAGTTTTAATTTCCAGAGTTCATTTGTTCATTTGCATTTTTCTTAACATTTAATGTTCAAATTAGCCACTAGATTTTCAGCTGTTGCTTTGGAAACATCCTTTTTTGTTCATTTGTCTTTTTACACTTGTGTTTACTTATCGCGTTTCTCCTCTTAATGGGTCTCCTCTCACAGTGGAAGTGGTATTTCTCTGCTGATCCTGAAGCAGCGCTGGATCTCCTCCCTCCAATTCCAGTCTCTGAGCGAGATTAGCGCAGGCAACGTTTACATCTTCAACAACAGTCGCCTCTGCTTCTACAACACCGTCAACTGGACAACGCTCTTCAGGACCCAAAGCCAAAAAGTGCTCATCCGCAACAACCAGGAGCCAAAAGAATGCAGTGAGTGTTGGCAATTTTTGGGTCTTTTATTTTTTTATTGTCCACCTTTGCCTTTGAATGCCAGGCTTTTGTTTCTTCTCTTGTTCTGTTCTGTATGCTAACATGTGCAGAAAGTACCATATTTATTCAAGTATAATATGTAAAATTTAATCCATAAAATCATCCATAAAGTTGGAGGGGTAGTATTATACTCGGATAAATATTTTTGCTTATGTATTTTAACTGA
>NW_013952644.1:287379-292128 GCF_001266775.1 Austrofundulus limnaeus | reverse complement strand
TTTTAAGCTAAAAAAGGGGGGCATTATATTATACATGAGATTGTATTATACACGAATAAATATGGTAGTTGTTAGTTGACATCATTAATTAACTTTCGGAATCATTCTGATATGAGGTGGCTGTCACACCTRACTGAGCCTAAAAGGCACAAAAATGCTTATAACCCAGTYAGTTTTTCAGATATTGAGCTAAAATTGATGCCTTGAGCATGATACCTCATGACACCGCACCAAAATGGCCACAACTGTAAAATTTTCCCATGAAATGACCCCAGTCTAAAACCCAGTCTAAAACAATAAGCAACATGAATTCCTTCAAAGAGTGCTAGGTTTTAAATTTCCAGTTTGTACAACTATGAGAGTTTTCCTGAACGTTGTCTTTCTAATTCAAGGCTTTTTTATTGGGACTTCCATTATTTKTAACTTAGAATCTGCTTTAAAGTACATAATTTTAATTACACAATGGATCCAGTCTCCTTTGGCAAAATAATGGGTTTTAAAAAGAAAAATGTTCTACAAATGGTATACACTCCAAAGTTAGAGCATTGTCAACAAATTAATTAATGTGTGTGGACATAAAGCTGAGGTAGCTGACCTCTATTGTATCGACATACAATGCTAAAGAAAATTTTAACATAATAGCTGTTTAAAATGTTGGTGCAGCACTTGCTGATAAACGCCATCTACAGTGAACTTTCCTGTCAGTGAGTTAATGCAAACTCTGTATTAAAAATTAGATTTGAGTTGTTAGGAAGTAGGATTAGCTGTTCTCTATATGAGGTCATGGACATAATAAAGAGAGGGAGGAGGTCTGTTCAAAGTCCAAGAATTGAAGGTCAAATCTAGGCTATCGTTTTAAATTTTGACATAAATATTCAAATRAAAGGCCTAGCATTCTTTGGAAGAATGCAAATTGCTCCCCAGCTTTTATCCAGAGTGCTAGACAAAGATTATCATATGGAGAGAAACAGTGGTGAGCACAGCTAACCAAAAAGTTAAGTTCACTAAMCACTAATCMACTAAACAAGAATCTTAGCTCAGATTAAAAATAAGTGGAAGCTAACACTAACTACTAACCACTGAGATGACTGTTAGTGTGTCACACATCTTCATCTCCTTCCAGTGSAAGATTGGTGGGACTGACACAAATTTGTTGTTTAAYAACTAYTGGYTTAATTTGAAGGTGGGTGGGATCATTTGTGTCAAATCAGCCAATTCAAACCAGAGTTATAGCGCTGTCTAACTTGTGACAATTCCAGTTTACCCCTTTCAAATTAAAGGCATTTCTTTGATTGAGTTTGTATTTTTCTAAATACCATTTAAAGTTGATCAAACAACAAATGGCAAATACTTTCTCTGCCATATTTTTTACATGGTCAGTTTTTTTTATTCCATCTATCCATCCATCCATACATTATCTATGCCCGCTTCTTCATTTCAAGGTCACGGGGGTCACTGTTGCTCATCCAACGGTCACTGTGTGAGGGGCGGGGTACACCCTGGACCGGTCACAAGTCCATCACAGGGACACGTAAAGACAAACAACAATTCACTCTCACTCACACCTAGGGACAATTTAGAATTACCAATTAACCTAACATTCATGTTTYTGGTCTGTGGGAGGAAGCCRGAGTGGAGGAGAGAACCCATGTATGCACAGAGAGAACATGCAAATTCTACCCAGAAAGATCCCCGAGCCRGGATTTGATCCGGTGACCTTCTTACTGAGAGGCATCAGCTCTACCAACTTAGCCGTGGTGCCGCCAGTTTTTTTAATCATTATATAAATGTTGTTAAATGTTATTTTATTTCTTTTTGATGCCCTTAGTTTGAAGTTTAGCCGATAAAGATGCTATGTGCACAGCCATGCTGGTGTTCGACACATCCAGCACAGCTTGTAAGAGGGCATAGTCTTTAATTCGTTTGGGATAAATTACACAAAAAGAAAATTCTTACACTTGTGAATTTTTTAATGGACTTAAAATTAGCAGAAAATTAGTTAGCAGAATCTAATCTGTCCGCTAATGGTTTCCAAAGTTTGCAAAAATAGCTAATCTGCTAAATAAGAAGTAGTTTCTCTTTTAGTTGGTTACTGAATTAGTGAAACTATGCCCACCACTGCAAGAAATGAAGTACAAATCAGTAATTTTTTTCAACATTAACATTTGAATATAAAATTATAGTCATTACCTTAAAAATAGGTGTTGGGATAAATAAATGCCATTTTGGAAATTCTAACTGCTCACTTTTACTCAACTTTTACTTTTAACGTTTGAGCACATTTTGTATCAGAAATGTTCTTTTGATACTTAGGTAAAGTAAATGTCAGACTTTAAAGGGGCGATATTATGTGTTTCTCAGTCGTACATTTAAATATTATACCAAAATAAAGTATCTATGTCACCTTTAGTTGTTATTAAAATGCTGTTGTGTTTAAATAGAAAATAAACTTATCTTTTCATCACGTCCTCTTCCAGATGCCTTTAAATTGGCCTCTGTCTCTTTAAGAACCACCTTCTGCTTCAGTCTCGCCCATTTCATAGGGGGGAGGGGGCGCTGCTATGATGCAGTTTACTTGGCATCTGAAAATACATTTCCCCAAAGGTGTTTTGAATCTGAAAAGAGCTTCACTGAGTGAGAAGTAGTGGATTTCAGCAGACAGTTTGAGTTTCACTTTCACTTTCACCCGAGAGCCTGCAGGAGTCATGGGCGGGGTGTGTGGGGAGAGGGGAGGGGGGGTGCGCTCTGCCATGAGGAAATTTGGCTTAAAGACACGTCCCAGGGGCGTTTCTGGTACCAAAAGGCATTTCTGGTCCCCACCTGTCGTTTTGCTCCTCAGCATGGCTTCCTAAAAACACTGCAGGATTTCTCAAATATGCATGAATGAGTCAAAGCAAGGCGTTTGGCATGTTTTTTTATGAGAGTATAACATTATAACATGACATAAAACTCAAAATAGTTGATTTTACATGATTTAAAAAGGGCACATGCAAAATCCTTTTAGCTGTAAAATGTAGTTAAGATTGAAAATTTAAACAATGGTTTACACGATATTTTTCTAAAAACAGACCCAAAAATACAGATGCAAGCATCAATATCGCCAAAACTCACCCCAAAATAATATTCTTTAGGATTTTAATAGGTATGGGATGATGACAACAAACAGAAATGCTGGTAGACTTAGACATTTATACAGTGACCAAACATGTGGCTACAGCCCATAGTTTGACTCCTATAAAGCTGTAATTTATTCCAAACTTGGATTCTTCTCATATCTGTGTAAATTCAGCTCCGTCTCAGTCAGACTCACTGACATTCCTGTTTCCAAGGCAACACTTTCACGTTCATCTCACTCCTTGGCCATGAAAGCCCTGATTCAGCTCCCTTATGACACAAATGCACTGAGGTGGGTTAAACTTGTGGCCAGAACTATAACTAGAGACCAGATGGAACAATGAGTTGTTTAAAAAAATCTTTATGGCACTGTTGTTTATGTTGCTAATTTAATTTGCAGTATTTGTTCCACTATGACAACGTGTCATGTTTTCTGGTGCAGCTCGCTGCAGTGGGGCCTGYCAAAGTTTGTCTTGGCCCGACTACAGTTGGTATCATTAGCCAGTTAATGAGTGCCGTCAGYGTGTGTGTGTGTGAGATAGAGATCGATCGATGGGAGCTAATACAGGCCTCTTCATTAGGCTCAACTTAACGTCCACCATTGACTGCTCTGCTGTTGACATAGGGTCTGGCCCCCACCACGCGGCACACCAGGGATGTGTGTGTCACTCACCGAATGAAGAGAACAGCAAGACTGGATGAACGGGATTGATTGTTATGGTTCCACTGGGGGTGGCCCATGGTTCTGGTTGGTGTTCTCTTTGATGGTTGAGGTGTTTGGAATAGCAATGTTCTAACTCCTGCCTTCACTTAGAGCAGCACACACACTCCTAAACAGGGAGATGCATCATGTTTAATGCTAGAACCGCCAAGGGGTCATCTTGCTTCCACTTTATTTTTAACCTCCCTAAAATTCCTAAAAACAAGCTGCACATCTCACTGTTCCACTTCTCCTAAAATAGCATTAATATTCAATAATTACAGGATATGTTTTTCAAAAAAGTAGAATTGGGCTAATTTCTACACAGAACCTTTGAGGGTTAGGGTTACAGTCATTTTACCTGCACAGAAACAACAAAGTATGCGGGGATGAACTGCCATGTCACTGCTATTCCTGGCAATTGAATTGTACCATCAACATAACTAAAGATAGACTAAGAGAATTAATTAACTTCCACTGAACAAAATTGGGTCTAAAATGTCTTGTTTTTGTGAGATATGTTATGTTCTTTGAGAGTCTGTGCTCCAGGGAGGTGGGGTTGTACCAATAATACATCCAACCTCATAGCTTCAACCTCTGGCCTCCAGTCCTGTGTTTTCTATATATGAATATGTATATGTATATGTATATGTATAATATTTTTTTTTCTCAGCTGTTTTGCAGTAGTAATGCAGCTGACTTGGCACTGGAAAATCTTAGTTTTGAATCTCTGCCACGCCCATTTGTTCTGGTGTCCTTAAGACATCTAATCCCTAACTGCTCCTGGGCGCTCACATAGCAGGCCGCTGCTTTAATTGTGTGCATCTTACATGCATGATGGGTCAAATGCAGAGCACAAATTTCATTATTGTATGATAATGTGCATTGATGACACAATATACAGTAGCACATTATTATCCTTATTATCCTTATTA
>NW_013952644.1:278097-286729 GCF_001266775.1 Austrofundulus limnaeus | reverse complement strand
ATTATACCCAATAAGGCATAAGGCCAATGTAGCTCTTTTTTAAAATTCTTGGTGGTCAAGCCACACAGATCTGTATGGGCCCTACAGTCACCTCCACATGTTGCTACCATCCTAATAAATGTCCACAACTTTGCTGCAGACATTTTGTACATGCTCAAACCCTTCCACAATTTATTATGCTCTGTATAATTGGAAGCCTATTATGTTCTTTATTCCAAAGACCATCCACTTTCTGGATGAATCATATTGAGACATAAACCCATAGAGTTTAGTAGTTTGATGAGGTACATATTAATTTAAAAGACAGAGAGACAGCATAATGTGCTACAGGGTTGAAAAAGATTCAAGTATAACCTGTATAATTTGACTAAAACTTTCTGAAACTAAAACTCAAATCAGTCTATCTAATAATAGGAATTGAGT
This sequence comes from Austrofundulus limnaeus, assembly GCF_001266775.1. Classification (NCBI taxonomy): domain Eukaryota; kingdom Metazoa; phylum Chordata; class Actinopteri; order Cyprinodontiformes; family Rivulidae; genus Austrofundulus; species Austrofundulus limnaeus. The sequence continues at coordinate 286,306 of NW_013952644.1, read as the reverse complement.
TGCAGACAATAAAGAGCCATTACTCATTTTATTTTCCTCCCAATGTCCTCTACGAGTACAGACACAATTGCTCTCCTTCCCTTTTTCACTGAGACAAAGGGAAACCGGCAAAGGGGAGGAGTGCAGCAGCTCAGGAGGGGAGATTCCCCCCTTGACAATCCCGTACAGCGTATGTGATGATGTCACTGACATTAAAATATTGAATGGCACYTAAACACAAACAGATCATTTAGATCTGCTTCCCTTTAAAGAGCCATTAATTCCACCTCTTATCTAAAGCAAATTTTGATTGCACCTTATAAAATGAGCAGCTTACAAGCGCAACAAACATGACAACATCTGTGAGATTGCTCTATACGTTTACCTGCAAAATGATGGAAAATCCCTGTGAATTACGGACAATCTGTAAAACTTGACCTGTATGCAAAGATGGCTTGTAAATGGCTGCTTTCCTAATTTTGTTCGCTTTTTTTTAACATGACAATGCACAATTGTATTAATTTTATTTTCATTTCACAGCTCAGCAACGAATGGTCTGCGATCGAATGTGTTCAGATGACGGATGTTGGGGCCCAGGGACCGACCAGTGTCTCTCCTGCCGATACTTCAAACGAGGCCGCACCTGCGTTGAGTCGTGCAACCTCTTCGATGGGTGAGAAGTCCCTTTAAAGTTAAAACTGTCATCAAATTCAGAAAGAACGTAAAACAGAATGTTGAATTCAAATCTAAAGATCATTATGGTTTCAGAAAGAGACAACCGTTTCTGAGTGAACAGCAGTGAGTGACATGCAAAGGGGAAAAATCAATTTAAACAGCTTTAATGCATGAGAATAAATTTAAAACATCCTCAAGGGCTCTGAGGGAGGAAACTCTTAATTGCTGATTGGCATAAATGTAACGAGATGAGCCAACTGTCAAAGGAATATTTGGTTGTGCGTTGCATCCATCTACTACGATCAATTTAAAATATATTGTTGAAGGATTGTGTCAAATAAAAATTGCCTATAAACACTGACAGATGAACATTTTCTTACTGAATGATGTGACAAAATGTCTTTAGAGAGTCAAGCAACGTTTCTAAAAGCAACTGCGAAGACAGACAGGAAAGAATTGAGTGGTACAGCTACTTGACGGCAGTTTGCACCCAGTTGCTCTTACCGCTCGGCATTCAGGTCGCCCCAGGTCTTTATTTTGCCAAGAGGCGCATAAAAAAGATCACTACCAAATAACCTGGGGAGGAACACTGCTTTGTGGAAGTACCCTTGTCTTTGCTACTTGAATAAATTGTGAATGAACAAGTAGATGCAGTGAATCAGATCCCATGAAACCATCCATCTAAAATAGGACTGCTCTGGCAGTATCCGCCGCAAGATAAAAATGCCTTTCTTGCAAGTAAGCGGTGATGTCAAGCTTGTGTTTTCCCTCGGAGAGCAGGAGACGAGCGCACGCATGTGTGTGTGTGCGAGGGAGGGCGTGTGTGTGAGAACATGCAACCCTCGGTCATGTTGACTTGTTGCTCGTCCTTTTTGGTGCTGTTAGTAGGAGGGAGCTTTGAAGTTCAGGGGAAAAAAAAACACCTCACAGCAAAGACTTTGAAGAGGAAGAAGAAGGGGAGGCTCGTGGCAGGCAGCGTCTGAAGCACACTTGTTTCCTTTACTGTAAATACAGTCAGTGTGTGTGAGACATTGTACTGCGAGTAATATTCAACAGACTCACTTGTTGCTTTTTGTTTCTGTCCTCAATATCCTTTCATATGTTTTTCTTTTTTTGTGCCTACTTGTTACGGTTCATGGTCATGGGTGCTKAACTTCACTGGTCAACAGGCAAGAGGACTTAAGCCCAATTTAGAAWCACCAGGCAGCCTAACAAGCATGTTTATTGACTCTGGGGAAAAAATAAAGTACCTGGAAAAATCGAAACACACAAACCCCACACAGAAAGGCCAGTGGTGGGCACCAGCCCGCTAAAGCGCAAATCCGCTAATTGCGGACCTAAATATTTCATTTGCACTTTAGCAGTCTTACTAATTTTTATAATTCATAAGCAGATTTGTGCTTTCTAAAATTAAAATGCAGTACCACTAATAACTAATTATCTAACTGTCATCATTATCTTGAACAGCGGAGGGTATAGCTGTCAATGAATCACAACACACGTGATCTGTCCAACAGTACCCCTCCCAGATAAACACACTTATTGAGAAGGTATACATCTTTGCTGACTGTTGCTTTGGGTCACAGTTCTCATTTCCCACAATGCTTTGTGTCTGCTTACGTAGCAGGAAGGCTATAGCAAAAACAGTTAACGTTTGTAATCCATGCTAAAATTTTGTATGTATTGATTTATTTTACTTTACAATTGGAGCTCCTTTTTAAAAAACAATAAAGTTTAAACGCTGGAGCTCAATATTTGACGTAATTGGTCGAAGCAACGGGGTTAGAGATGCAGAAATGATTTAAAGATGTTATGCTGGTGAAGACTGACATCTAGTGGTCAACTGGAGCAACTACATGGAAAACTTTAAAATCCAACCTCTTATTTTGAAGGGAAGATAGTTTCCTGTACTGCGTGCTTTCGTTTCCCGTCACAAATCAAATCTATCATGTACCCAGAATACCACTTCAGTTTTCCAATAAACAGTTTTAGAATTACTTAATTGATGCTACTTTAATGAAAAATCTACAACAAACAAAAGAAAAAGACAAAGAAGCAGCCAAACTAGCAATCCTCAACAACTTTTTAATTTTTACACCAGGAGCTAAAGGTCTGTTTCATGAAATCACATCCCCAGCTATCGGCGGTTGTAGAAATAAGTTGTAAAAGAGTTCATACACCGCTAGTTGGCAGTGTTGGCAATGAATTGTTGCCATCTAGTAAGGGTCAAATTGAATTTGCACTTTAAACTAAGTTTCTGCTAGTTTTTCTATGACATAAGCACTTTTGAAGTTGCGGACCTAAATATTTTCGTAAGCACTTTAGGAATTGCGGAGCTAGTTTTTGGTTTAGCACTGCCCACCACTGGGAAAGGCCTCAGCCAAGATTCAAACTTCGAACTTCATGTTTCAAAGCAAAGCCATCTCCATTACTATGATGCCNAAGAAAAAGACAGAGAAGCAGCCGAACTAGCAATCCTCAACAACTTTTTAATTTTTACACCAGGAGCTAAAGGTCTGTTTCATGAAATCACATCCCCAGCAATCGGCGGTTGTAGAATTAATTTGTAAAAGAGTTCATACACCACTAGTTGGCAGTGTTGTACATACATTGTACATGAATTGTTGCCATCTAGTAAGTGTCAAATTGAATTTGCGCTTTAAACTAAGTTTCTGCTAGTTTTTCTATGACATAAGCACTTTTGAAGTTGCGGACCTAAATATTTTCGTAAGCGCTTTAGAAATTGCGGACCTAGTTTTTGGTTTAGCGCTGCCCACCACTGGGAAAGGCCTCAGCCAAGATTCAAACTTCGAACTTCATGTTTCAAAGCAAAGCCATCTCCATTACTATGATGCCGTCTGACCTGATCAATCAAGCTCTGCTCCCAAAATAAAATGCTGCACYGGAGAATCCATCATRAGSCAAGATTAAATGTAAACATCGGATGCAATAAGCATTTCAGATTTCCGGTTGCACAAGAACTTCAGAATYGCGCATGCAAACRCATGTAGCATGATGTGTGATTAYTTCCAAAACAAAGCACACTGYTTATGCCATCGCTTCTTCTACGCATGACGGGTCACCTCTGAACTGTTAACATTTCAAACTGAAGTCTGAGAGACATCCCATTTTAATGATGTGATAAACCACGCATAAGATCTGAGCAAAAAAATCTAAYCTAAGACCTACAGTGTCAACATAAGCCTTACATTAATTTTCTCATAACCCCTGAAAGAACTCTGACAGCCCCTAGGGGAGGCACACCCCACAGTTTGAAAATCCCTCTGTATAAAAATATGGCCTTTTTGCACTGTGAGACCCAGCCTAGGTTCAAACCCAGGTTTAGCCAGATCTACATCTGACTTCAAATAGAAAACATAATTGTTTTTGKCCATTGTGAATCTCATCAAAAGATGTGATTCAGTCACAGATTAAGAAAAAAAATAGTTCCATAGTAAATAAGCTATGTTTTCTTCTTTGCAACAATATTTTAAGTATAATGTATCATCTGCATAAAATGACATCTTACAAATCTAAAGATCTATAAATACAAAAAATCAAATTATTTTTCAAAAAATTGTGACTACATTCACTCCTTTGTGGTATACAGTGAAACTGTGCTTTCACTTTTTATTCCTGTTTCAATCTCTAGTTTGCTACATTCCAATTGTTGTCTGTTGAGTTTTATTGCATTTGCTATATACAGTATGTGTGCCATATCTCACTTTGTTCCAGAGCGATGGAAGTCCATCTCTAAAGAATTTAGTACAAGCTCATTAAAAATGTTTTCAGGTTGATAATTTTAAACCTTAAGATTCCTTGGCTTGCTCTTGTTCTATGTATCCATTCTTAATGAGGAAAGGCACTAATTCCCTTTAGTTTATAAGTCTGTTGAATAAAACAAAGGGAGCGCAAAGGCGTGCAGGAGGGGAAAAGAAAAAGACTTGAGATGGTGTCCATTGGGGCTACAGGAGGAGGGAGGAATTGGCTAAGGGAGGCGCCAAAAGTGGTTAATTAAAAAAGTTGCTCCAGTGGGTTGGCCATGCTCTGGGTTGCTGGATGTTTTAAGGTCTGAATGGTCGGCCACGGTTGTGCTAAAGCAGGGATAATCCCCCCCATCAGGTCATCCCCCAATGGGGCCTTGGCACACACTTTCAGCCGTGAAGAGGGCCAATCAGGAGGAACGGCTTTGACGGAATGGAAATGACCCAAGAGAGCAGCGCTGCAGCGGTCTTTGTCTCCTCCGTGATTTCTTTTTTTTTCTTCCTCCACTCTTGCCAACAAAAAGAAATCTCTTCACTGACTGGGCCTTTTCTAAAGCATTCCACCGGACAGAGCTTCAGGAGACAAATCTAATTTACTTTGGAGCAAGGGAATATAAAAGTCAGGGGACTGTTGCAATGGGAGTCTCCTTTTGAGTCATTTGCAAACATTTTTGTTCCTCATCAAAGGGGAATAATAATTTGATTACCCATATCTTAATGTTTGCTTGTTTGTGTAAGCAAAATATATTTTGAAACGCCTGGTGGGATTTTAATGAAACTTTTAAAGTAACCATTGGACAGTGGTGGGCAGAACTAATCCAGAAGTTAGTTAGTAAGTTCTAAAATGCATATGTTCAATAAATCTTAGCGGAAGCTAATTCTAAAGTGCAGAATTGTCTCAGAGTTTGCCAGAGTATATTCCAGTGATAACATGAGCCACTGTTGCATAATACTGCCAACTAGAGGCACGCCACTTTACTTTTACAGCGTTGCACATATCGCTGCAGTTTGGTGAGGTGATTTGTTGAAACAGATTTTTGGGTCATGGTGATAATGCAACGCATTCTCATGCCCCCCACGTTAACATATTAATGCGTGGTCAGGTAGCCGTCTGCGTCAACTTTCAGATGCACTGGGTACCCCCCGTGTGTCAGTTCTTTACGAGATGAGGCGGAGGAGGACGAACGCGTTGTCATATTTTTTACAAGAGTAGGAAATGCGCAAAACTAACCATCCCAGACCCTAAATTTAACTTCTATTAGCCTTCTACAGCCTATCCCTGACCACAGACCCTAAAATTAACCATTAACCCTGATCCCTCATATTAACCATTTTTTTAAATGTAGAGAATTTGCGAGAACTAACCGTCCCAGAGCCTAAATTTAACCTAAATTAGCTATATACAGCCTATCCCTGACCCCAGTATCTCAAATTAACCATTAATCCTGATCCCTCACGTTAACCTCAGACCCCCGACCCAAAGACCCCTAAGTAACATAACCCGGTAAAGCCGCGGGTGGTAAGGACGGACGTGCGGGGTACCCGACGTGTCAAAACTGGATGCAGACGGTCCCTGCACAAGCGTCAATATGTTGACGAGTCCGACATGAGAATGTGTTAGATAATGGTGATAAAGCTGAATTTGGGGAAGTGTCTCTTAAATGAAAACCGTGACCCAGAAGCACAGTCAGAGTATATAGCCTCTGAGAACAACAGATATTGGAGGGGGTGCTGTTAAGTTACAATGGTTCTGCAATTGTATTGACTAGAGATGGTTCTCTCCCTCCACTGTTAAAGATAATGACAATCAGTATTTGATCAAAAGATGTATTTGGTGTGACTGAATTTTTAAATTTAGAAAGCACAAATCCGCACACAGTTTAATAAATTTAGTTAAAGCCCTAAAGTGCAAATGAGAAATTTAGGTCTGCAATTAGCGCTATTTCACTTTAGGGGACTATGAGCCCACCACTGCCATTGGATGTACACCTACAACAGATTAACTTCTGGTGTCACCCCAAATCATAATGTTCACCACAGCCAAGAATCYTTAGCAAACTTAATGACTATGATTTAGTAAAATCTGAGATCATTGAGCTAATATTTGATGTAATAGTAGCTTAGAGTCATCCTAAACACACTATAAGCTAGTGGTGTCCTGATACCAATACTATTATCTGTATCGGACCCGATACCAGCATTTTTTCAAGAACTTCTACTGAACTTGTAACTGTCCAAAACGCACCGATACCAGTATCGATACTCCATTGAATGTGTTACATTTTACATTTCAAGAGAAATGTTTAAGATCTTACTCTGTATGTTCTCTGTTTCTGTACTCAGCATTGGTGCGTACTCAAACTGCAGTACTTGTACTCATCCTTGGTTCAAGAAAAACTAGTATCGGCACGTCCCTACTGTGAGCATTAATAGGCCTTGCAATATCACAAGATTGTGCGTAGTTTCATTAAAATCACTATCACTCTATCTCCTCTTAGTAGAAGATGATCGTTGTCTACAAGTCTGGCATGAAACAGGGCAGGTGATATGCATTGCCTCAATGAAGGCTATAGGCTTCTTTGTTATCAATAAAGAAATTGCATTTTTAGAATCCTAAAAACCAACTGCTCTGTTTAAAATTAGAACCAATCAAAAGAGAAATGGCCTGACAGAACTGCTCAAGAAACGGGGAAAGCTGGGGTTTTTATCTCGACTTTTATCACCCTTTAATGTGGTACAGCTGAACACTGGGGTGCTGGAACATTTTTTTTAGACCGAGTAAGACTAAAAGATTACCATTTTATATTCCCCCACATAAAATGCAACAAACTCAAACACCCTCAGGAGATGCAAAGCTCTCAGTGCCAGATCACATAAAACCAGCTCACAAAATCTGTTGACTTTTTCTTGCACCCCAGCAGCGTGAGATGCTAATACAAACAAACCAAACAGACAGAGTCATCCTCGTTATCGCATCACTCGAATGAGACAGTTTGTTTGGAACTGGGCGAATCCTCCTAGGAAGGTTGGGGTTGTCCATCCATCCGTGTTGGTTGGATCGATCCCTTTGATGTGAAAAGTGTTTTTGATGGGCAGCCCTTGCTATCGACAGCAGGYGTCATCCATCCACCAGAGACACCTCACTTCAAAAGTTAGGATAATTTGCCGATCCAGACCAAAAATAAATAAATAAAAACACCAAAACAAAGACAGACATTTATGGATCGGATGCACACTCAGACACATGGAGCAGTTGAAGAGTCTGGCCTGAGGCAATGCACAGCTCCTGCCACTGTAATTGCAGTATATGTGCCCAATATTGAGCTCTATTGTTTACTGTCTACTCCTTTAGATGTCTAAGTGAAGGAAACAAAACCAACAGCAGCTGCACTGCTTTAACGAGCCACACAAAGAGTCTGATAGACCTCCTGCAGTCTGTAGAAACTGCAATAACGTTTTGATAACTGAATTTGCTGTATGTGTTGGGAATGGCTGTCAGCTATTGCCACACATTACAGCCGTTCATGCTTTCTAAGTCTGGCTAGCTGTGGTGGCCATCTTGAATTGGGTAGACTCCAAAATGTATTCAGTTTTAGATGACAAAAACTTTATACTCCCTTTGTTGCTCCATTTGTCCTTGATCTGAAACAAATCTCCTTGTTTAACCTCCCTATGTTATGATGTTCTATTTAAAAAAGATCATGAAAATCCTCTAAGCATATTGGGCCTCATGCAAGAACCGTTCGTACGCACAGATTTGTTCTTAAGTTGTGCGTACGAGTGATTTAGGA
>NW_013952644.1:273350-277907 GCF_001266775.1 Austrofundulus limnaeus | reverse complement strand
TTATTGTGAAAGAGTGGTTCAGGGAGCATGAGACATCATTTTTACACATGGATTGTCTCCACAGAGTCCATTGAGAATATTTGAGATGTGCTGGAGAAGGTCAGACTCTACCATCATCAATGTAAGATCTTGATAAAAGAAATTATGCAACAGTGGATGGAGGTAAATGTTGTGACATTGCAGAAGCTTATCGCAACAATGCCACAGTGAGCGYATGTTGTAATCAAAGCGAAAGCAGGTCCAACGAAATATTAAGTGTATTGTCGCTTTTTTTGTGGGGGGGGTGCGACGATGACTTTTTTTTACTTTTTTTAGCCAGGCAGTGTATTTCAGTGGGGATACACACTGAGATCTGTGTTTTGATGTTCATATCCCCATCAGGGAAGTGCGGGAGTTCACCAATGGATCTGTGTGCTTGGAGTGCGACAGCCAGTGTGAGAGGATGGATGGAAACAGCATGACGTGCCTCGGCCCGGTAAGACTCTACTGATTCTGCCTTGGGCAAACTCATCCACTGGTACATATCTGTAATACAGCTGGGTACATACAAGTTACTTAAGTACCTGGTTGGAAAATGAATGTACCTGTTTAGTGTGTGTGACTTACATGATAAGTATATGGTACCTACCTGCTAAGTATCAGGYATGCACCTGCTAAGTAAGTGGTGCATACCTGCTGAGTAAGTAGTATGTACCTGGCACATACGTACACAACTCATACAAACTCAATAAGTATGTACTAAACCATTTTATGTATTACTACTACCCCACCTCTTTTAAAACTTGTATGGCTCTGCCATGAGGAAGTTCGGCCTAAAGACACAGCCCAGAGGTGTTTCTGGTCCCCACCTGTCRTTTTGCTCCTCAGCATGRCTTCCTAAAAACGCTGCAGGATTTCTCAAACATGCATGAATGAGTCAGAKCAAGGCTTTGGGCATGTTTTTATGAGAGTATAACATTATAACATGATATAAAACTCAAAAAAGTTTAATGTACATGATATTGCCCCTTTAAATTAGTTTGCCAACCACCAATACAACTAAAGAAGAACTTATAGAAGAAGAATGCGGACTATACTGTACAAGCCTCCTTCTTTTAGCAGTACAAATGCCAAAACAGTGACCAGTCCCACCATTTTGGAGCTGCAGTTATGAAGCAGAATGAGTCAATGACCTAACCCTCACTGTCCCAGTTCTCCAAACTTTGCACGCTTGTAACATGCATACTCAGATCAACACCTGCATACCTTGATGTAMTTCACTCTGCGGAGGTCTGTGTGGACTCGAGGCTGACTCAATACAGATTGGAGGTGGACGTCCACCGAACAGTTCCCCTTAAAAAGATCAGTTTTTTTACGTCTGCATCCTCGGTGTCRCACAATAAAATGCCCGGCAAGTTCATTTCACATTGAACTGTTTTGTATGCAACACCAAGCAGATATAGTTGAGAATCAGCCTCAGCTTGTGGACGAAATGAAGTCAAATTTTGGAGAGTGTCTCACGAAGGAGATTAGAAAATATAGAAATTAAATGATGCATAAATGAGGGAATATAAGGACTTTCAAAGAACAAATAATTCATGGGAGGAAATAGCTCAGACCCTGGCTAAGCTAAGTTCTTTTCTTTTGTGTTGTTTTCTTAAAGCTAAAAGGCAAGCTATCTTTTCCCCCTCGCCTGATGACATCATGACTGAAATTGTGAGAAATTAAAGAATTTGTCAGGCAATCAGTAAGCTCGAGTGTGAAGTCTCAGTACAGTATTGTGCTTAATCCATGAGCCGCGTGGACTCAAAGAGTAAGCACAGTACGTCCGAGTATGTGGGAACATTTATGTGCACTTCGACTGACTACACACTTCATTTGGTGTAGTGCATGCATTGGGACTGGGCCCAAACTAGACCAATTTTTTTGATCAAAGTATTTTTTTATTGTTTTTAACAAAAACACAAACAAAAAACAAACTAATAAAAAACACACCCCTAAAAACCCTTCCATCCCTCCCCACCTATACCAGATCTGCTAACAAAACATAAACATAAATACATCTTGTATTCATGTATCTGTAAATACAAAACACAGGTTTGTGTACAAATAACCATTATTTGACCATTAGACAAAGTTATCTACTGAAGTTTTTTCTACGTAAGATAAAAATGGCTGCCAGATTTCAAAGAATTTGTTTACAGATCCCCTAACAGTATATCTAAWCTTCTCTAAATGAATGTAAGACATAACTTCTCTTAACCAAGGACCATATACTGGAGGATGTGGATCCTTCCATCGAAGAAGAAGAAGTCTTCTAGCCAGTAGAGAGCAGAAAGCTAACACCGTCCTCTGATGTTCACTGAGGGAAGCTTCTGCTGGAGCCACCCCAAAGAGAGAGAGATGAATGGTGATGGATGATAAACTAAACCAATGGATCATAGATGCATATACATTTTGTAGTTCCGAAAGCTTAGGTAAAATCCACCCAGTGATTCATGAGATATTTTGCTGACAGAAAATTAAAGTTGCACAGACAAGCAATTGCAGTTTTACCTGCTTTTTATGGTGACAAGAGATAAGGAGATACTGTTTCTTGGAYGGGTTGTTCAGAGCTGTAATTTCGTTGTGCTCTGTACAATGACAATAAAGGCAATTCTAAACCTGACTAGGTGTTTTGTTTTCAAACAGCTGCTTCAAATATAAATCTGCAAAACAAAAAGAAGTATTTGAAGCATTTTTCTTCCTTCCTAGTGTCTAAATATTTACAGAGTTGCTGAGGGGGAAAAGAAAGAAAAGATTCAACGTGTAGCTGCTGCATCAAACGCGGACATGATCTGAACACAGAATCCAATTCTACATTTGCAAAAGTTACATTACTGGAAGATGAATCTAATGTGCTGCATGGCTGATTTTTGGGTGAATCCCACAATTGTGCGACTAACCTTTGCTGACAGTCCCCCTCTGAGAACGACAAAAGGAGCTGAAGAGAGAGCAACTCGTGAATGCTGGTCACAGCTGAGTTGTAAATAACACCAGAGTCAATCATCCAGAGGGCCCCCACCCCACCCCTCCACTCGCAACCAAACACACAAGCATGAGGCGTACAGATGGACTTTAAGACATCTGTATGCATCTGCACACACACACACACACACACACACACACACACACACACACACACACACACACATGCAAAGTGAGAATGATGTTTATTGATGGCGCGTGGCTGCATGTGTCAAACTTGCAAGCGGCTGTCCGTCAGGTCGCCTTGGTCGTCATTACCAACGGAGCGTGATGCCAAAACTTCCAAAGCTTCTTCAAAAAGGCAAAGCTGCTCTGGCATTCACAAAAACTCCTTGTTTTTGCACAAAATCTGTCATGATTTTCAACTTTTATCAGCTCCGGCCACAAAAAGTACAGTAAGTTTTTTTCTTTTTGTTTTTCTTTCGCCCTTTACTTTCATGCCCTGCTCACGCTCCGCTTCCCGCCTTACTTATTCATGATGCAGCTGAGCTCGGCTCCCGTTTGCCCATATCCTTCCTTTACTTTTGACATGAGCTGATTTTTCTCATGCATTTTGACWATTTCGACGGGGAGTTGCAGCGGAATACACTCTCGGCAATTGCGCTTAACAAATCTCCGAATGAAATTCATGTGCCGGCTAAATTAGCCGCGATAGCGAAGGGAGCAAATTGACCCGATTTGGCAGGTTTGTATTTGATTTGGTTCAATTCTGCTCTCTCTGCTCATACATTTCCCATTCTGTTTTCTGTGACTTCATTTTTTTCCCCTTTCCTCCACTACAGTCACTTTTTTTCCCAATTCTTTAGTTTTTTTTTGGATCAGGATCTGTTCTTTACCAGGTTCTAAAATGGATTAAATCCAACYTGTACAAATTGTACAAAAATATATAACAGACTCAACAAATTAGGAAACATGAGTATAAACTTATATAATCTAATAATATTAGTATAATCTTACTACTTTCATATGAATTAGGAGGGAAAGTAGCAGACGTGCGGCTAATCAAATGTAGTGCTTAATTAATCACCATCAGTTGGACAATCTCTTTAAAGTGGACATGTGCAAAATCCCCCATTTTTTAGCCCTTAAATACATTTTGCTGTGCACTTGGAGTCTCTACGAGAGCAGAAAGGTTTAACTTAATTTCTCCAAATGCTGCATTAATATCTTTATACTCTGTTTGGGTCATATTTTTTATGTTTCTCTATTCCCTATTAAGTTTTTATTTTTTTTAATAATAACCCATGAATTGAGACGCAGCCTCTGAGTTAGCAAAGCTAACTTTTTGGTTAGCTGTGCCCACCACTGCACAGCAGCCAATCTGCAATAGAATATTGGAAATAGAAAAGTATCAAGGTGCTGCAACGTTCCAATCAAAATACAGATCTCAACCTAATTATAATGCTGTAACGAGAGCTGTCTGCAAACGAAGAAGAGTGGACCAAAATTCCTCCACAATCATGTAGGACTGGCAAAGAAAACCACGACTGAGAGTTATTACTGCATGCTTTTGACTTAGTTTGATTAAATTATGATATGATGGAATTTGTT
>NW_013952644.1:270365-272084 GCF_001266775.1 Austrofundulus limnaeus | reverse complement strand
ACACACACACACACACACACACACACACACACACACCACCAGCATGACTCTTTGTGTCTTCCTTTGTTCATGTTCATTTGGCCCAATCGTTGTGTTTTACTGCATCTTCTGCCCCCCTTTAATTCTTCCCTCGTCCACTTCTTCTTCCTCCTCCTCCTCCTTACGACTCATCCTCTCATCTCCCTCTCTCTTCTCCCACTCTCCTCCCAGGGCCCAGACCAATGCGTAAAATGCCTCCACTTCAAAGATGGGCCCAACTGTGTGGAGAAATGTCCCGACGGGTTGCAGGGCGCCAACAGCTTCATCTTCAAATATGCCAAAGCCAACAACGAGTGTCACCCCTGCCACGCCAACTGCACCCAAGGGTAAGAGTGGAATGATACATGAAGATATGCTTCAGATCTCGGAAAACTTCAGCCGTTTTTCATTTTTATCTGTTCGGCGGACACTCTCCAGGCGTGCTGCACCACTCTCTCCCTCTGTCCCCAAGGAGAAAAACCAAAGGGTTTGTTCCATCTTCTGACCTGCAGGGGCCTTCCTGTCAGGGGCACAATGCGTTGACCCTAAAGGTGCAAAAAACAGATCCACTTTGAGTGAAGGGATGGGTGTAGACCTATAGCAKAAGGGAGGGGAGATGTGAAAGTCAGCAGTGGTGTCAGCTGGGGGAAATGATAAAGCAGACAAAGAGGAAGAGCTTTAGATAAAGGAGCAGGTAGAACAATTGAACAAAAGCCTGCATTCACAGGAGGTGCAGGAGGGTCAGATTCACTTCATTATGAAGTGTTTTTGTAGCTGGCACTGATTTCTCACTGCAGTGGTAAATTAAAACAAAAGATTCATTCTTGGTAAAGATAATAAAGATAAACCCATTTTAATGGGGTAAGCAGCTGGTTAGAGGGCTGAAAGATGGAAAAAGTCCAGCTAATCTGTAATTAGACTTATTTACTCAGCAGTCTTTAAGAAATGATTTTGAAAAGCAGAACTCAAACCAAACTATCATTCTGAACGTAAACTAATARGTTTTGTTCCCAAACCTAATCTGTTCTTTTCCTTAAAAAAACATTAATTTGAAGCATTGCAACACCGCTAATCTTTATAGTAGGAGATTTTTTTAGTTTTTGGTGGATAAAATATTTCTGCAACCAATTTGTCATTTTATAGCAAGCTGCTCTTTGACAGGGATGTCTCAGAAACAGTAGGGGGTTTAGTTTATAGACCTTGTCATCATTTGAGAAAGCTTACCCTTTTCTCTTTATCATACAGTATTGTGGCTTTTTGCAGTCCATATTAGGTTCTGGTCAGATTGTACCTCCATTTCATACCCAGTGCTTGTTTTATTTTGTACCAACTGATACTTACTGATTACCGCTTTCATTCATGCACTTACCATATATATACTGTGTATCTTTATCTTAATCTTTATCTACAGTGAGGAAAATGTAATGGTTCAAACAGTGCACAAAATTGCTCTCTTTTCAAACCTTCTTGACACAAAATCAAGTTTKTTCATGGTGAAAGTTTGGCATTCCCCCAGGGCTGTATCTTGTCTCCGATCCGCATTRTGGTGTTCATCATCAAGGGTCTCAAAGTGCATTGATGGAGGGTCTTGTGTCTGATTTCTTGAAGACAACATGGTTTTGKCGGGCCATGATTTTCTGCATGCACTGGGCCGGCTGAGATGAGAGTCTGCTCCTCTAAGTCCAAGTCCTTGTTTCCCAA
>NW_013952644.1:268830-269839 GCF_001266775.1 Austrofundulus limnaeus | reverse complement strand
GAATTAATTTAAAAAGTAAAAGATGACACTTGTTCTGTTACACGCTGCAGTGTTTCACCAACCATTACTGCCGCAACTCACCTGAAGACCCTTTTACCACCTCTAAATAAGAACTTATTAATGGTCAGAAGTTCTTGGACATATGTGTTTGTGCTCAAAGCACTTGGGCACAGCATTGCTTAAAAAATAAAAATACTAGCTTCCAGAATCTGACTGTTTTTGTGCACCACGAGCATTGACCTCAACGGTGGTACATTGCTGGTTTTGTGCGCCACAAGCATGATGCTCATTAGGGTTGTGGTCAGGTGCGGTAACGATTTTGTGTGTATAACCAACAAAATCCTTCRGTTGCCCCTGGGTAACATCTTTCTGTGTATATCATGTGGGYACCTGCAGCTTATAGACAAGTGCAGAATATGTATGTACTTTTTTTTTATTTAGTGGGTGTGGCTTATATTCTGGTGTGCTCAATAGCCCAGAAATTATGGTAGTTGAAGCAAAAATACTGCCATTGCTGYCTGAGCACTTTTCAGCAACAAACTCACCAACAAACTTCTGACCARTCACAAAATACTTTTGTTTGCTGAGAGGGGCACAAAGTTCAGTCGGGGTCATGTGCCAGTAAGGGGTGGATGACATGAGGCTTAGTGTAAAATGATGCATTTTTTGTCAATTACGTCTAGAGAACAAWTTTCACAGGTTTAGATGGACCGTGCAGCATGAAGGGGTGAAATGGTTGGCTCAGCTGTAAAAATAAAGTAAGGAGCTCCTCACTTCTGTGGTGTAGTAGAACAGATGCTCCTCCACGTCAAAAGGAGTCAGCTGAGGTAGTTCATTATGGAAGCTGAGAGCCGCCATTTTCTGCATAGAGTTATTTTCAATGGTTTTCTMATGATAACGACATATTAAGTCGTAATCACAAAATAACGATGACTGTTTCTCGAGATAAGTTAATTTCCAGATGGAGATGGCCTGGTCCCCTCAGCTGGTCATTGATGAAGTTTACTAG
>NW_013952644.1:266487-268433 GCF_001266775.1 Austrofundulus limnaeus | reverse complement strand
ATTAATTAGTTTACTGGCGTTTAACCAGGGAAATCCCTTTGACATCACAGATCTTTATTGCAAGGCCAGCCTGGACCTGAAGACAACAGTGTACATAATTCTGCATCATTTTTGTATCATCAGACTAAAGTTGTGTTTTGTTTGTCTACAGATAACTTTCATATCAGCCCTCATCATTTAAGGAGATGGCTGGCTCGACTGCAGCTCAGCAGGWGTTTACACAGTGATCCTGCTGATATAATAAACTTTATCGGTGACCAGCTGAGGGGATCTGGCCGTCTCCATGGTTACTTGATGGTGCACAGGAAAACCATAACTCATTATCTTGAGAAAGCCGTTGTGAAATTAACTTATCTCGATAAAACGGTCCTCGTTATTTTGTTTTAAAGACAATATGTTATCACAAGAAAATCATGGAAAAAAATTATATGTAGGAAATGGCCGCTCTTGGCTTCTGTAGTTCAGGCATCTGATTAGAATACCAGTATTTTCTCTGGCCTTGGACACGTTGGACTCCCTTTAGAGGAGCTGTAGTGCACTGCCAAAACCAGAGATGTCTGCTTCTCCATCCTGGACTCTGTGCCTCTGAGACCAGGCCCCTGATAGGCAGAAGAAAATGAATAAATGGATTGTCAAGAGTATATTTCTGTGATAGTCATGGCCTTGAGGTGTTATGGCTGCAGGCTGTACGTTCAACCATCACAAAAATCATAAAGAGAAATTATTTAAATTGGCTTAGAGATTCATTTGGAATTGCAAAAACTACCCGCAAAATCAAAAATGAGCCTATTCTGAGCCAGTAATGTTGGGTCTGAAGTGTTTACGTTTACTATTGTGAGCTGTTTGAGCAGCAGAATTAATTTACAGTCATTAGCTCCACAACCATAAATGAAGGTGTTTTTCTAAGATGTGGGCTTAAAAATTGTTTTAACTTAATTTAGCATTTGTGGAGAAAAAAATAATCTTTCTCGCTTTCTTCCTCAGGGTAAAGTGAGAGTATTTGTTACACGATTAGCCAATTAGCTTAGCCAAGAACAAAGACTTGAAATTGAGCAATTAAAATTTATCCTTTTGCTTCTTGCAAAGCTCAAGTGGTTTCCTTATTTTGCATTTGGACAGAGTCAGATTTTCCATTTTCCTATTTTTAATAGCATTTATGCAAATTAATATAGCCTGCTTTTATCTTTTTGTTGTATATTTTACACTAATATTGGCTTTGTTTCTGGAGAAACAAGCCTACAAAACAAACTTATTATTTGTCCATCTGCCTTTGAATCTGATGACTAAAGTAATGTGTCAGATTTAGGTCTCCATTCTCACACATTTGAGGCTTTATTCATTCCAAACAAGAGGTTGTGATTTGTGAAACAAGGGGGTGAAAGGGTCTAAGACAGAGCGATTCATTTGATGGCCTGCRGATTAAGCGGGGGTTTATCAGGTGTGGGCATAGCTTAGGGAAGCTGCGACTGGTTGGATTGACTTCTGGGACAAGTTAAAATGACTAATATTCATATTCAAAAATATTAATCTGAATTGTTACATTGGCTGCTCGGCATTCATCCAACTAAACAATTATAGCTTCTTCAAACCCCACCAAAAATAGTCAATCCAACCAAACCACRCCCCACACCCAAGAAACTCCCACTTAATGACTGCAAAGACCCTACTTGATCCCACGGGTGACTTCAATGTGACCTGCCAAGGTACTGATAAAAAAATGTTTAAATTAAAGTTTCTTTTTAAGAACTCATTGGCCTTGACGAAGGAGCACAATAGAAATCAGGATACCGCATGTAAAATGTAACTATGTACAAGTTTGTTTGGTTTTTTTTTTTTGCTTTATTTAAAGTAAAAATAGATTTTAAACTGATAGAAAAAAATTTTATAATGATTCAGCACAGCAAAGCTTAAAGATAAAAGAAAATAATACTTATTTTAGATGCTGC